>NW_015161997.1:54653-112247 GCF_001447785.1 Gekko japonicus | reverse complement strand
GTGAATACTCTTCAGTAAAGAGACAAACTAAGATTACTAAAGAAACCTTTGTCACGTGATTTATTGTTGGATTCTCTGGGCATAAATGCTTTCTCTGTATACATAGACCAGAACTCAATATAAATTTAATCAAGCCTCTGCAAATAAATAAGCAGTTTGGTTAACAGATTTGGCGCCCATAACGTGGGGCTGGTCCCGCTAGTCCCCCTTCCCCCCCCCCCCCCCCCCCCCGCATCATCTTCAACTGCTACAGTTCCAGGATCTTCTGAAGCCAGGCAAGTATGGAGCGAAATACCTATCTCAGACTCCCAAGTAACTAAGTAACTATTTTGAATTCTTTTCTTTAACTTGTATGTTGTGATTGTATGACTCTGCTATGTTTTGTGTGTGTGAAACGTTATATCATTTAGTAAAGAGAGACAACTAAGATTATTAAGGAAACCTTTGTCACGTGGTCTATTTGTTGGATTCTCTGGGTGAAAGTGCTTCCTCTGTATACATTGACCAGAACCCAATATAAATTTAATCAAGCCTCTGCAAATAATTAAAGCAGTTTGGCTAACAGATTTGGCGCCCAACGTGGGGCTGGTCCCGCTAGTGAACGAGGACAAGCGGATCGACCCGCTCCTCTTCTAAGCTGCGGACGTGGAGGGACGTTTTCGCCCTGAGAATCTGGTTTGCAGCGTGAGAGGTTTCCAATGTTCTTTGTAATGCCAGAAGGCACCAAAGCACGTTAACCCTTGTCCCCATATGCGAGTTGGAGGTAAATCTCGCTCCAAAGGAGTAGGCGAGAGGCCGTGGCTAGAGGCCAGCTCCTAAAAACCTCAACCCTGGTTTCAGTGGGTAACCAAGGAAGGGGGAAGGAACCTGATCAGTTCTCAACGCCCCGAAAACCTACGGAAACAGGCTGCCTGGGCGAGCTTTTACAGCCCCTGGAGCGTGCCTTGAGGCTGGGACACAAGAGCCGGCACTCAGGACTCTATTTGCCAAGAGGAGACTAGAGGTCACTCTTGGCCACAGACTTGGTTTTACGGGTAAACCTAGAGAGGACCCAAAAGTCCTAAAACCTGTAACGCTTTTGCGGCCGGAGAGAACTGGAGGTTACTCCTGGCCACAAACGCCTCTTCTTTAAGGTTCATAGGTTACTCCTGGTCGGGCCGACGTTGTCCGATCCAAAAACCTGCGAGGAGTCAAGGGGTGTTTGGGAAGCAGCCCCCTCCCCCAATCTCCGCCTTTTCCCTGGCGATCTACTTCACCAGAAGTCCGGACCTGCAGCTCAGGACCGGGACCCGCAGCCAAATTCCGCGGAGCCCCGATCGTGATCTGCAAGAGACCACACACACGTGTACGCAGAATGGAGGCACTGAGATGGTTCGTGACCACCAGCCCGCCCATCCTTTCCCCATCCTCTGCAGACACCGAAGGGCAGTCGCCCGGGTGGGACCTTGCCTCCTCAGGAAACTTGGTTTTCGGGCACCGATGCGCGGCCATCAAAGCGCCCCTTCCCCTCTCTCCAATAACGGGAGATAGATGGGAGCAGGAATTCCCTGAAGTCTGGATAAAAGACAAAGCCGAGTGTGGCACTGTAAAAGAGGCTTGTGTGCTGATTACAGGAAAGGACCCCAAGCCTCAGAGACAATACAAATATCCAGCAGACGCTGAGGAAGGAATCGCCAAAACCATTCAGGGACTTTTGCATTGGGACGTCATAATCCCAATGCAATCTATTTGCAATGCTCCGTTATGGCCCGTCCTCAAAGCAGACGGAGTAACGTGGAGAATGACAGTGGACTTCAGAGCTCTGAATGCCACAACGCCAGCCGTAGCGCCTGTAGTAGCCAAATACAACGAGATCCTAGCCGCCATTGCCGCTGGGGCTCGCTACTACAGTGTGATCGATCTCGCTAATGCGTTCCACTCGATCAGGCTACACGAGTCATGCTGGTACAAGTTTGCATTCACCTTTCGTGGCCAGCAGTACGCCTTTAAAAGAACACCCCAAGGTTTCCACTCCAGCCCCAGCATCTGCCACGCACATGTCGTGCAGATGTGGGAACGCTTGAGACCAGAGTCAAGGAAACACGTGCTTTCTTACGTGGACGATATCCTTGTACACGCCCCCACAGCGGAGGAAGCCGCTGACATCACACGGGAAGTTATGGGCTCTCATTTGCATATGCCACCCCCCCTGACATCACCATAAGTGTGTCAGAAGGCAACACCCACTGCTTAGGCTCCACTGGACTGTTTTGGATTGCTAGCTATTGGGGGGGGGCTCCCACAGGAAATGACCCCTGGGCATGATCCCCGAATTTGTCCTACTCCTGTTTTGAAAAGCAACCGGGTCTGTATTCTTCAACCAGTTTATTGTGGAACACACTCAATGCATTCCTGGGCTAAATCCCTTTGTGGCATGCAATGGAAAGCACTTCTAACCTGACCATAAACACACTGACCCAGAAGAAAGTCTGACCAAGTTCAGGGGAACTTACTTCTTAGTCAGCATGCTTATGGTAGTCACCCCAGATGAGCTAAAGTGATTTTCTTCACAGGTCAAAACCCCGATACAGAATCCAAAAGCACACAGATTTGGAAGGAGATTTCATAAAGTGTATTGGCCAGGAAATGGTACCCATCTCGGAGCCAGTTTGGTGTAATGGTTACAGTGTTGGACTACAATCTGGGATACCCAAGTTCAAACAGTGGCACTGCCATGAAGCTTGCACTGGGATTTCTGTTTCCTGTGACCTCCTGTTGCACCCGGCTTGTTTCTACTATCCTGCTTCTGTGCTGAAATGCCTAAGATAACTACTGGTGGATGTGTGGGGGAGAAGATGCTGTAATGCTTGCCTATTGCTATCTCATGAGAACTGCACCTGTGTTTTGTCTGATGTTCTGCCTGGTTCCCATGGACTGGGCGCGCAACCGTTTCATTAGCCCGCCAGCGGGAATATTGTTCATTGGATATGTATCTGTTTGAATTTCCTTTATTATGCTCGCCCTAACTGTGTATCCCCAGTTCTAACAAAGAACGTGTTTGAGTATGTCTTCAATGCTTTGAAATAAATTTTGCTTTTCTTGAAAACGTGGATTTATTCTCGATGCTTGGGGATCCAACACCATGAAGCTTGCACTGGGATTATTGGCAACAGGGAGGCCCTCTCCACACGTATGAGTGCCGTCCCCCTGCAGATTAAAAAAAAGTTTTGCATAGTTTGCAGAAAGCCAGGAAAGTGGGAGCCTTCCTGACCTCCTTAGACTGGGTGGGGGCCACAATGTGGAGGTTGTTTTCAGGCACCATGGGGGATGATCTACTTCCAACTTGCTGCCTAGATGGCAGGAATTCCACGACTTAAAAAGTTAGGCGCAGGGTGGTGGTAAAGGAAGTCACAGTCTTAACACAGCCTTAACATTATACAGATTCTCCCCCTTTTTGGTGGAAAGTTGCACTGAAGCTGGTTTCACCCAAGCATTTTTAGTGATGTCTTGTATGCCCTTAACTAAAGGGATGGCAACAGGACCAGGATCCCTGGAGTAAAGGATGTCCATAACAGGGTTATCTTCCTTTTGTTCGGGAGATATATAATCAACCTTCAATGCTTTAGCCATTCTAATTAATTATTCTCAATAGACTTTAAGATCTTCAGTGGGTTAGACGGGTGTTAATAACATAAGAACATAAGAGACGCCAATGTTGGATCAGGCCAAAGGCCCATCCAGCCCAACACTCTGTATCACACAGTGGTCAGAAATACCAGTGCCATCAGGAGGTCCACCAGTGGGGCCAGGATATTAGAAGCCCTCCCACTGTTGACCCCCCCCCCAAGCACCAAGAAGACAGAGCATCACTTGTCCCTATCTATACCTTGTGGCTAATTGCCACTGATGGACCTTTGCTCCATATGCTTATCTAATTCCCTTTTGAAGCCGTTGGATCTCCCACAGTCTCATCAGGCAAAGGGAGAGCGGTCAAATCCGATTCAGTGTCGGAGTAATGTTCTGGAAGTGCATCATGTTGTATCAGAAGGAGATTCTCTACTGGTGCGTTGACCATCCCTGGAGCGGGACCTCATGCAGTGCTTCTGTGCTGGTGGGTCCTGAGTATTTCCAGAAGGGTGCCATTGGACCCAACGGGCCATGAACCAGGGTGGTATTTGGCTCCACTGAGGACAGTTCCATTCAGGTGTCTGCCATGCATAGGTGTCGGAGACAGATGGTTGTCTCGATGACAAGGTTCTTGGAGTCAAACTTCAACTACATCATCGTCAGAAGAGTGATGGCCCCCTGAAGCCGACGATGGGGATGGAGTGTGAGGCTTCCTAAATGGAGTTGTGCTTCGCTCTGATTAATGTTCTTAGCATCGATGGAGACTTCGGCGGCGAAGGAAGCAAGAACGATGTTCAGCCACTGTTGTGGGCTGTTTCAGAGACTCTGAGTGTCGAGTCTGAGGCATTGATGACAAACGGTCTCGTTGGTATCGAGATGAAGTTGACGGCTTCTGTGACTGACTCTGAGGTGAAGGAGACCTCTCTGGTGGATGTGGCTCTGAGGTCAGTGATGTTGATCATGGTATGACCTCAGGTTTGTGAGGTTGCTCAGCAGTCAAAGTTCAGCCCTTTTACCTTTTCTTGGCTTTTAGATTGGCAATTTAGACGCCGCTCTGAGGCACTGGGCTCGCAGTTCCGGATGGGGCCTCGAGTGATTGATAGGGGCCAATTCTGAATATGAGGTTTTGGCCCATTTATGAAGGGAATCTGTTTTTGGAACCCTGAGAGACTGTTCCCAAAGGCCCCTTTTAGGCGCAGTGCCCGTTCTTGGTGAGCCTTTGGGGTAAAAGGGGCACAGGCCCTACAGGAGGCCCTATTATGTCCCTCACTAAGACATACGAGGTACTGACTATGCCCATCATTTTGAGCCATTTTGGTGCCACAATCGTGACACTTTTAAAGAGGGCCATCTTCCGTCACCAGAGAACTGAAAAAAGTAAGTTGAAGTAGTCTGAAGAGGAAAAAAAAAGTCATAGATGCCTGAGGTAACAACTAAGCTGTTAGGCATCGTTCTTCCACGGTGGCAGAAAAAGGACTGAGGGAAGAGTGCTCCCCCTCCCCTCGTCATGTGATTATTTCAGTGGGAAAAATCAGCCACTCCTCCTTGCTGAGGGGAGGGGGAGCACTCAGCTATTAAATTCTAGAAGTTGTTGGAAAACGTCTCCATGGCAGGCCAGCCCTCAGGCAGTCCCATGTGTGCCTGCAACAGAAGACATGAAGATTAACTATATAGTTAATGTATAAGGATCTGTGTTTGACTATTTGCCTTAAGTCTATCTGACGGATTCAAATAGGCCTGTTAGGAAGGTCCAGCCACAAATTAAATATTGAACCTACTCCTAATAGTGAAACGACCATGAAAGGCCCTGGTATTTTCTTTGCGATTGACTAAACCTCACCTAGATCAAGGAGGCTGTCTTTAGGCGTGGTGAACCAGGGAGGTTTTCAAGGAAACAGACCTTTTCAGATTGGCAGGTCTCAAATGACAGATTTGCTCCTAACATTTGGGCTTTTTTATTTAAACAAAACCTCTCTTGCTTCACTGCCTCTTTGGAGGGGAAAAAAAATCTAATCAGCCAGGAGTAGATTTATATTGCTGGCAATTGCACCAGTTGATTAATACCTGCAGGAGCAATCACTTACAGCACATCACCTGCAGGCTGAGGAACAATTTATTATCAAGGGCTTAATTGCTTGTAATATGATATATCCTTGTAACAAGACAAGCAACTATATGGGCAGTTTATAAATATATTTATTTTAAAAACATTAGAGGGATGAGTGAGCACTGAAGGTCATCCTCTGAAAAGTTTCCATGAAGAGTGAAGCCAGGATGTTTGCTACTGATGTATCTTTGGTTCGGCTGCTCCCTCTCCCGCAAGCTCCCTCCCCTCCAGCCCCCAGATATACCCTATGTTTTCGCCGTTGACTTCAATGGCCCATAGGATATAATGGGGCTGAAATTGACATTTGGCTTGTTGTGTCCGCTGACCGCCACAAGAGGCCAGCGCACACTCCGGAGCTTGAGTCCGGTTTAAAAATGGGGACTAGGATCCTAGTCCCTCCACTGGGGGAACCAATGGGACCGTGGCGGGAATTCAAACCCGCCAATGGGACCCAGGGGCGTGTCCCCTGGTTGTGTATATAGTTGGCCTGCCGGACGTTATTGTTTGCTCTTTGTTGTGTACCAGTAAAGTATGCTGATCACTACATCGGTCTCCATGCTTAATTCATGCGTCTAACCCACTACACTTTAGGCTGGTGGAAAGACTCCCGGATCTGCTCGTACTGATGAAACTGACATGCGGGAGTCTTTTTTTTTTGCACACCTCTAGTTTGAACCCAAAGGACCACCTCCCCCTCTCTGAGTTTGTATGCCACGTGTGTTATCCTCTCCATCCCCCGACCCTGCGGATGCTCAGTGGGTGCAAGATGAACATGAGACACAATACCAAGATCCTAAGGTTGCCAGCCATCGCTGGGCACGCTGGAGGAAGAATTTTTGCACTGAAAGTGAAGTCACGTGTCAGCGTGATGCCAAATTGCTCTCCCATATCCTCCCTGCTGGGGATCCAGGAAAGGAGCCTCCCTCCGAAACTCATGCCTGTATTTAGAGGATTATGCACCTAGCCCCCATCCAGCTACTAGAATTTATTTCAATAGTTAGCAACTCTAACATCTCGCTCCCCCCAGACACAGACATTCTGTGCCCAAAGTGACAACCCAATTGAGCATACCAGCCACTGTTCCTGCCAAGAGAAATTAGTTCACATCAGCCATGCATGTGTTATAAAAGAAGCTGTTCTACTAGATTCCCTGCCAACTCAAGAACACAGTGGCTTTTATCAACTTTAAGCCTTCAACCTCCCTGGCACATTCCAGTGGGCTTGTTCACCAAGGCCCCTGTCATAGTTTTTAACTTAAAAAATTGGCTTGCACTCTGTTCTTCTTCCCCTTTGGATAAAAGTTGGATGTCCTTATGAAGCAGTAATGTATTTTGGTTTCCCTGAAGGATTACTTCTTCTTGGCATTCTGCCAAAGAATGTCTCTCTTCACTGATTTTTTTCCGTTTAGGAAAAAAAGAAATCCCACACTTGAAACACTTGCAAGTCTTTTTTTAAAAAAAACAGATCTTATTGTGTTTCCCATCCTTTTAATTATTTTCTTTAATGAAGGATGAGCTTTGGATAATTGATTTTCAGCATGGAAATTACCCCTGTAGAAATTATTTGCTGGTAGTGAGAAATTAAAACAATAGAAGGCACCACTCCATTTAAATGTTTAAGCTTCCATTCTACCTCTTGGCTCAGTTTCTTAGCCCATAACTATTAATAGCCTAAAACTTTAATTGCAGCACTCCAGTTATAAGTACTCAGAAGGACATGACTGGCTGGGAATTTACAAAGCAGAACATCAATCATATTCATGATGCAAATAAATCCCATGATATAGAGAACTTGCCTTCTACCCATTGCCCGAGAGCACCTCCAACCAATGCTCCCACTAAGCTGTGGAGTCTTGTGAGCAAAAATTCTTCTTTGTGAGCGACTGGTCTTAAAGTTGTGAGCGAGCGATTTGGCGACTGCATAAATTAGTTTGCTCTGGAGCCCTCCTTCCTGAGCTAAGACAAAAATGTGTGAGGCAGAGGCTAAAAAACTGCGAGCTAGTTCACACTTACTCAGCTTAGAGGGAACACTGCTCCTCCAACCAGCTGGACATCCACAACTTTCTGCTTTAAAGGCCAACCCGTTTCCAATCCTTACGAACTGGGGAGGAAATTTTAGATTAATACCTGGAGATTTGGGGGGTGGAGTCTGAGGAGGGTGGGGTTTGAGGAGGGGATTGGTGTTTCCTTTGTGAGCATATTTAGGCTTAGACCGTCTAGACCTGATGGTCAACTACTGGAATTTCACATGAAGAAGATCTGTGTTGAAATAGGCAGAAATTCGGTCGCTTGTAGTGTGATCTTCTGAATATTCTTCTCATTGACGCTAGATCACATTCCAATTCTTTTGGACTGGGGTTAATATCTGCTTTGGATCTTGAATGTTTGTTGGGTTGACCTGAACTCAGTCATTGCGTACTGTTAGTGTGAGATTTATCCCTCACAGTTTATATTCAGAATTGTACTCCTTTGTCATTTGGAAACTGTAATCATTGCAATTGACACTTCGATAAATGAAACAGACACAGAGATGCTGTTATAGAGATATTTATTAATACTGCATTGTTAAGAATCATTAAGTGACATGTATTGTTGGTTCCAGGGAGATAGTTATTCAGCCCTCTCTGGCAGTGTATTATTGTCATTTATCTTTGGACCGCCTGGAAGATAGCAACCCCCCCAGCAATCCCCCTTCCCTATTCAGCAGTGCTTAATGAGAAAAAAAAAAGGAGTCTGTCAATGGCAGCGGTTTCCCTTTTGAGAAACCAACACTAGGAACTTTTAGCACTCCCTTCAGACTATCTAATCATTTCTCTCTATCACGCAAATGGACAAAATTCTGCCCCATGCAAGCGGGTGTTTCTCCATTGGTGAATAGCCAGCAGCCATCAAAGGCCATTAAACAACCACCTTCAACTAGCAGCCTATAGGGGAAAATAATCCTTGGCAATGCTTACTACATCTTGTCTCTGGCTACTGGCACAATTCTGGCATCCACTGCAGAGCAAATGTGAAGAGAAAGACTGGATTTCTGCAGCAATAGCCCATACCTTCCTCTACAAGCCTTGCCCCTCACTTTTAGGGCTCTCGTGCTGCATTCCCTGAATATTCGTTCCTCACAAAATGCAATTAGCTGCATTTCCTGCCGCTGGTGCTTCTGAGACCTCATCCTTGCAGAGTACAAAAATCAGTCCCAATGAAAATTTGATCTATGGGCAGAACGATGGGTGCTAGAGTGCCCATTTCACCAACAAGGTCCCTCTAAGCTGAACTCACATTCCCGTCTTGCAATTATGAACAGCACTTCCCCCTTTGCTTAAGTTTCCTCTTCAGAATCAAACCATGCTCTGCTTCCATCCCTGGTGACCGTCAACTACCATCCCATCTCTCGTATCTCTTTGATAAACTCCTTGAAGTAGCATGTAGATTTTTAAAGAAAAATTTCAGGCGGGTAGTTATGTTCGTCCATAGTGCTAGTATGGATCCACAAGGGTTAAGCTGACACTAAATATGTTACAAGTACAAAATTTATTCAGGTGTACACATTTTTTAAAAACTTAGACCCATTAAAAATATTCACATTCAGACATAAAAAAACTTCTCAACACTCATACATAGATGGGTTAGTGCTGTGCAACTGAACCAAACGCGTTTCGGCCCCTAGGGGCCTTCCTCAGTGGTCACAATCCAAAATACAAACTTGACATACATTCAAAAAAAATATTTTACATAAGATGTTAAATACATATGCAGTATAAGGCCAGATATTGTATCCTTATATATTTATATGTTTACTGTTGTTGTATAAGACAGGCCTCAGGTAAAGCCAATTATAGTCCACCAATAATTCTGGTAGCATAAACTTGCGTGAGTTGAATGTATGTCACTCCATCCTGTACAAATTCTGGGTCTAAGTTTTTTAAAAATGTGTACACCTGAATAATTTTTGTACTTGTATCATATTTAGTGTCAGCTTAACCTTTGTGGATCCATAGCAGCTTTTTTGGGTCAAGTTTTCCTTCTCCCACCCCTGTTCTTTTCTCCTTCCCTTCCTTTTTTGTTCGAGTCCATAGTGCTAGAACAAAATTTCATACCTTAGAGACCAACAACATGTCCCGGGTTTACACTTTTGTGACTCAAAGCTCAATTCATCAGAGAGCGATTTAAAGAAAAATTAGAAATGAAATACACCATTACAACCCCCTTCCTATAAACTTAATTCTCTGATCATCAAAAATCAAAGTAGTACTAATATATACTCTGGAAACAGAATGATGAGCAGACTGTGGATCCAGGACCATAAATATCTATGCACATCCATATGTGATTAAATCATTTATTCCTAATGACAACACTTGAATTATGAGCCTGTGTGGATCTGCATTTCTAAAGTCGCAGTTGTCATAACGGCACTCTTTTTCCTTTCCCATTTTTTTCACTAAACAGAAGACTTCCTTTTCAGCTGAAAATTATGCATAATTTGATCAAATTCGTTATTTAAATATGCTTTTTGACAACACTAAAGTCTGCTATTGCCTTGAATTTTAATAACTCTATACAAAAAGACTGTTGCTCTAACCATGGTCTACTACATGCTGTTCCAACATAAAGAACAAATGGAATACATTCATCTCATCTTAACAGTGCCATCCTAACCAGAGTTATACTTTTGTAAGTCCATTGAAGTCAATTGGCTTAGAAAGGAGTCACTCTGCTTAGGACAGCAATGTAAATTGTATAGCTGGAATGATATTTATAGGTCCCGGTCACACGTGCTGGAAAAAGTGTGTGTGGGGGGAAGCGAGCCTATTTGCGCTGCAGTAATTTGACCCGCTACTGCGTGATCAGATGCAGCGGTGGGTGAATTGGGGTTATTTCTTCACCACGTTTCCGGCACGCTTCATCGAGGGATCAGTGACGCAATCTGAGTGCGCTGGAGCGATCACATGGGAAACTCCATCTGCGGCCCGTCGCAACCCATTTGAGACTGCATTTTCCCAGGTATTTTTTAACTCCGCGTCTTCAGCGGAGTGAGACAGGTTGCTGACAGATGCGGGATACTTGCCAGATGTTCCCATGTGATTGCACCACTAAAATCTGCCCGGCAGTCCTGCCTCTTGCGCGGCTACTTCTGCATGTGATCGGGGCCATATAGTACTTTCCAGCACCATGGGTTGGATCCAGCAGATCCACTCAGCTCATGGGGCCCTCCCAATGCCTGGGGGGGGAGCATCTTTGTGAATGGAAATGGGGTGGGGGGATCAGCTTCTGGTGGCTGAGAGCATCATTAAGTCTCCCAAAAGCTGGGAACACAATCCATGTAATAATTTTTATTAGGACCTACCCAATGACACATTCCCGGGTGAAAGCTCTCAAGTTGCCTAGAGAGGTGGTGAGCTCCCCTTCACTGACAGCTTTCAAGATGAGGCTGGATGAATATTTGTCAGAGATGCTTTAGGCTGGTCCTGCATTGGGCAGCGGGTTGGACTACATGGTCTGTATGGCCCCTTCCAACTCTATGATTCTATGCATCTATGATTCTATGATAAGTTCAGGCCAGATGTTACAAGCTAATAAAGAAAACAAAAGGAGATTTTCAGGCCATGGCGATCTTCAGGCCCTCTCATGCCAGGAACTTTAACCAGGGAAAGGAAATTTACGTTCCAGTTTGCTGCTGGCCAGAGGCAGCAAGTAGAGACATTACCCTGCCAACAAAAGTCCGCATGGTCAAAGCAATGGTATTCCCAGTAGTCATGTATGGCTGCGAGAGTTGGACTATAAGGAAGGCCGAGCGCCGAAGAATAGATTCTTTTGAACTATGGTGCTGGAGAAGACTCTTGAGAGTCCCTTGGACTGCAAGAAGATCAAATCAGTCAATCCTAAAAGAAATCAACCCTGACTGTTCCCTGGAAGGCCAGATAATGAAACTGAAGCTCAAATACTTTGGCCACCAAATGAGAAGGGAGGAATCACTGGAGAAGACCCTGATGCTGGGAAAGATTTAAGGTCAAAGAAGACGGGGACGGCAAAGGATGAGATGGTTAGACAGTGTCATAGATGCAACAAACATGAAATTGAGCCAACTTCAGAGGACAGCGGAAGACAGGAGGGCCTGGCGGGATCTGGTCCATGGGGTTGCGAAGAGTCGGACTTGACTGTGCGACTGAACAACAACAACAAAAGAGGCCATAAAGGGTAAGAGGCTATAAAACAATCAAACTCCATAGCAACAAAACAAAGTTTGAGTTCAAAGGCACCTTTAAGACCAGTACCGGTTTGATATTCCATTTGGGATGGCGCACGACTTTCATGCTGTCCTGGTGGACAGTCCGGGTCTAACATTAGGCAGGTGACTCAGGCTACCTCAAGGGAATGAAGATGTTACAAACATTACAAACATAATGGAGACGTTTAACAGATTCATGGACCAAACAGGAGTTTAATAACGAGGGAAAACATAGGGAAGGAAATAAATATGTCAAAACTGGAGAAGGGCAGATATATCCTTAATTGTGGGATGCGGAGAGTATCCACTGCCATTTATGCTCCGTCAGTTTTGATTTATTTTATTTTATTTTTTTCCACCTGGTTTTGAATCTGATTCATTGATTGGGGTTGTTCTCTACGCCAACTTTCCACACAAGCAGTCCCAACCAGCCTTGACTTGCAATCACATGGCAAAGGGAAGGTATCAACCAGGAACAGGAAGACAGAGCCTCTCAGTAGTTCCTGTGGCTGTACTTTTTTCAGCTTGTGCACATTATGGAAATGGCAGTGGCTCATTATTCAGTTCACCCATCAAAGCATCCGTGCAAATGTATATATCCACACTATGCCAGCATTGCATCAGTCTGACTGACACGGCTTCCCTCAAAGAGTACTGGGAGTCATGGACGAAAACAGAAGAGGCTGACGGTTACTGAGATCGACCAGTGTTTGTAATGGCCCCACAGGTCAAAAAAACATAGTTTCAAAGCCAGGAGTGAAAACATGGGACCTCTGTGGTATGCTAGAGCCTCACTATTGACCGAATTGTTTCTTTTTACACACATGGGAGTCAATGCTCCCTCTAAGCTGGGGAGATTGCTCTGGAGCCATCCTCCCTGAGTTAAGATAAAAATGCGTGAGCCGGAGGCTAAAAAACTGTGAGCTAGCTCACACTGACTCAGCTTAGACACTGATGGGAGCATATTGAACAGCAGCCTGTTCCTTCTGTGTGTCTGTGTGATGGGGGGCATATAAAGGGCAGCGTCTTCTTCCACAAACACCCATCTGACTTTTCCAATACAGAGGGGAGATCAGATGGCCAAGCATTGTTAATTGCTGAACTGGCTTAGTAATCATTCTCTGTTTCATTTTTTTAAGCATGCACCATATTTCTGTAACCTGTATACTCCTTAGCATTTGCTCATAGAATAAAGCTTGTGTTTTTTTTAAGGTCTTAAGAGCTTCACTCTGATCTGGATAGCCCAGGCTAAACAGCAGCCTGTTCCTTCTGTGTGTCTGTGTGATGGGGGGCATATAAAGGGCAGCGTCTTCTTCCACAAACACCCATCTGACTTTTCCAATACAGAGGGGAGATCAGATGGCCAAGCATTGTTAATTGCTGAACTGGCTTAGTAATCATTCTCTGTTTCATTTTTTTAAGCATGCGCCATATTTCTGTAACCTGTATACTCCTTAGCATTTGCTCATGGAATAAAGCTTGTATTTTATTTAAGGTCATAAGAGCTTCACTCAGATCTGGATAGCCCAGGTTAGGAATTAGATAGGCATATGGAGCAGAGGTCCATCAGTGGCTATTAGCCACAAGGTATAGATAGGGGGTCTGGGGCAAGTGATGCTCTGTCTTCTTGGTGCTTGGGGGGGGCCAACAGTGGGAAGGCTTCTAATGTCCTGGACCCACTGGTGGACCTCCTGATGGCATCTGGTGTTTTTGGCCACTGTGTGACAGATGGGCCTTTGGCATCCAACATTGGCGTCTCTTATGTTCTTATGTTATGTTCTTATGATCACGTCATATCTCAAAAGCTAAGCAGAGTTGGTTCTTCTTAGTATTTGGATAGGAGACCACTAATGAATACCAGCATTGTTACACAGAGGCAGGCAATGGCAAACCACCTCTGAATGTCTCTCACCTTAAAAACAGTAGGGGGCCACTATAAGACACCTAGACAGCAAAAAAAAAATATTGCCAGGATTCCTACCTGCAGGCCTTGCGGTGGCTCACACTGCAAAGGGAAAGCCCCCATGGGTCTAGAGAGAAAGACCGAGAGCTGGAGGGCAGTGAAGGACCCCTATTGGGACAAGTGGGTCTTGCTCAGCAAGGCCGTGGTCCCATGGTCATTTTGATCGGGTTTTACCGCTGTTCCCTCTCACATTTAAAATTGCCGATAAGACGGGCACATCCGTCTCCCACACTGAAGTGGGCTCACTCACGTAATCCTCCCGGTTCCCTAGCGAGCTTTCCTACACCCGGAAAATCAAGTACTTTCTGGATATTTATGCTTTGAATCCGCGATTTTGCCAATCTGGACAGCCGTCTCTCGCAATGATCGCAATTAGGTCATCTGAACATCCTTCTCCTGATGGGTTTTTTTTTTTACAAGCTTCCCTCATTGTGCGCATGAGCAATCCTGCGCTGCATAAATCCAATGTATAAACATTCAAGCACACATATAGACTCCAGTGCTCTGCGGTACGTCACCAGTTAATTTTGTTTGCTATTGGTGGGGGGATCTGCAAGAACAAGGGAGTACGGTGAGTCCCAGTGGGAGCGGTGATTTGGCCATGTGTATATGCGCATGCACAAAGCCATTTTTTTTAAAAAAAACAAGTTGTGCTGCCTAAGCGGCGGTACAGAGCCTCGTTGTGTGATGCAAGTCGTTCAGGGAGGGATGTGTGATTGTCCCAACCCGGGGAAAAAATATTCCCGATCAAATCTACAGCGGGAACAAATTGCAGTAAGCTTGCCGTGTGACCACTGACGGTGGTGCGAATAAAGATGTTCTGCGAACACCAGTTTGGTGCAGAGGTATTTACAGTTTATTTACAATATTTACACACAGTCCTACACAGCAAAGCATTCGGTGTTCAAACCAACAAAGTGCTCCGCCAGGCAACCGTTACCACACTGGCAACACTCCAGTAAGGACAGTTCAGACTATATACGTATGGTACAGTCCACATAGCCAATCACATTAGAGATGCTGAGTCATTATGACATCTCTTGCAAACTGATGCAATCCATCCATCATGTGACTCCAGGCAGTCAGTTAGATCTTCCTGATCACTCTGACTAGCTGTCATCTCGCACGGCATTCCCTTTGCACATGCCGACAACCACACACCAAAACAACTTGCCCTCCCAGCTTCTGAGAAGGGCTGCAGCTTGCCCACCTGCAAGACATGATTGGGGTTTATAAGGTTATGCGTGGGATAGAGCAGGTAGAGAAAGCGGTACTTTTCTCCCTTTCTCACAATACAAGAACTCGTGGGCACTCCATGAAATTGCTGAGCAGTCTGGTTAGAACGGATAAAAGGAAGTCCTTCTTCACCCAAAGAGTGATTAACACATGGAATTCACTGCCACAGGAAGTGGTGGCGGCTACAAGCATGGACGGCTTCAAAAGGGAATTAGATAAGCATATGGAGCAGAGGTCCATCAGTGGCTCTTATCCACAAGGTATAGATAGGGGCTCTGGGGCAAGTGATGCTCTGTCTTCTTGGTGCTTGGGCGGGGGGGAGATAAGTGGGAGGGCTTCTAATGTCCTGGCCCCACTGGTGGACCTCCTGATGGCACCTGGGATTTCTGGCCACTGTGTGACACAGAGTGTTGGACTGGATGGTCCATTGTCCTGATCAAGCATTGGCTTCTCTTATGTTCTTATGTTCTTACCTGCTTAAGGATGGATTACTCAAGCCAGGAATGAGGCTGCCCAGTGTCACACTGGGATCTGTCGTTTGGTGAGTGTGCTGAGAGTTTTGCTAGAGGTCCCTAGCCTCCTTCTTAGAACTTTAGTTTCTACAGCTCCTTGAGGATGTGGTATAAAGTGCCATCAAGTCACAGCCGAGTCATGGCAACACCTCACGAAGTTTTCAATGCAAGAAATGAACACAGGTGATTTCCCTTGGCCTGCCTCTGTGTCGCAACCCTAAACTTTCCTTGGTGGTCTCCCATCTAACCACTAACCAGAGCTGACCCTGCTTAGCTTCCAAGATCTGATAAGATTGGCCTGGCCTGGCCCATCTAATCAGGGCTACTTGAGCAGTAGATCATGTAAAATGCATGTGTTAAGCCATCCCAACAAGCAATAGCCATCACACAATCTTTTCCTTCTTTGAGCTCTTGTGTGATTCTACCCAGGGTGCACATATACCTTACTAGGCAAGAGTGTAAACACCCATTTCAGGTCTTCTGGGTAGCTCTTCTTCATGATGAATTACTATGACAGACAGGAATGAACACAATCTTGCTAGCCTGCTCCAAACCCATTGCAAATTTCACAAATCTGTATCTTGAACTGTTTCTCTGGCAACAGCTGCATTGTTTGAAGCTATTATATTGCATCAAGAAGTGAACAGAGAAGGTTATGTCAAGGAGACACCAGATAGTGAAACTGAAGCTCAAATACTTTGGCCACCCAATGAGAAGGGGGCACTCACTGGAGAAGACCCTGATGCTGGGAAAGATTGAAGGTCAAAGAAGACGGGGACGGCAAAGGATGAGATGGTTAGACAGTGTCATAGATGCAACGGACATGAAGTTGAGCCAACTTCAGAGGACGGCGGAAGACAGGAAGGCCTGGCGGGATCTGGTCCATGGGGTCGCGAAGAGTCGGACTTGACTGTGCGACTGAACAACAACAAAAAAGCTACATATTACCTTTAAGGCTGTGAGACATACACTCACAGTTCCTGTTCTGTCGAAAAGGAGAGTGGCTGCCCACTCCCTGGCCAGTACTGTGCCCTGAACCAGCATCCCCTACTCACCATCAGGCCATCCGTCCAGACTGTTGGAATATACAACGTCTATAATGCACCAACTTGAAGATCAGAAAAACAGCCTATAGGGAACAGCTGAAGGATTGTTAGTTAGCATAGCTAGATTAGGGACTTCCCACAATTTCAAATTATGTCCTTCCTGTCTCCTGATTGGCTCTTTGGAGACTTCCTGCCTGTCTCTCACAGCGGTTAGTCAGTTTGTTAAGCCTCTCTCCCTCTCCTCTGTTCTACTAGGTTGCCATTCCCCACTACCGACCAGCTAGCCGGTGGGGGAAACCCCGCCCCCAAACAGTGACATCACTGATGCAATGACATCACACAGAAGTGACATCATCATGTTGGGGATGTCACGTGGTGGTGCTCTGGTTTGAGGGCAAAACTCTATGGCTCGAGGGCAGTTTTACCATAGAGTTTTGCCCTCCACCCAGAGCCATACCCGACGTGATGTCACTTCCGCATGATGTCGTCACATTTGTGATGTTGCGTGGCAATGTCGCTGTTTGGGGGTGAAGCCCCACCCCACTCCCGGAAGGCTCCCTCCCACTCCCTGCAGGCACGTCGTGAGTACCTGGCAACCCTAGTTCCATCAGAGTTTATTTCTTCTTTAATAAACCAAGTTATTTTCTTTAAACAGTTGGTGCTCCATTCCTCTGTGTGTTTAAACTCTGCTAATACAGACTGCCCCCAAGGTTGTCAGAGTTGCGCCCTCTACTGTTCGTCTTTCGGGATATCCCACATTAAGTGCTCAGCACTCCCAGGGGGAGTTGTGACCACTGTCCCCTCTAAGATGAGTTAGTGTGAGCTAGCTCACAGTTTTTTAGCCTCTGGCTCACACATTTTTGTCTTAGCTCAGGAAACATGGCTCTAGAGCAAGCTAATTTATGCAGCAGGCAAATGGCTCGCTCACAACATTAATGCCAGTAGCTCACAAAGTAGAATTTTTGCTCACAAGACTCCACAGCTTAGAGGGAACATTGGTTGTGACCCTAGATGGAGAACACCTAGGCCGAGATGACTTCACAGAGAGGAGCAGCGTTGAAAACAAGCAGAGAGGCTAGGAGAGAAGGAAGCCGAGAGTGAAAGGGAGCCACCAGCAGTGAGTCGTCTCGCGCCCCCCCCCCAGCAACTAAGTCCACCCCACAAGATTCTTCTGAAGGTGACATGTCAAGAGAAAGAGAAGGAAAGGGGCTAAGAAACAGAGAAACAGTTTCTACTTAACGGCCTTTCCATTACTGGATCGGCGGCCTATTGAAGGAGAACAAAGAACACTGTGAGTCTGGCAGCCAATGAGCAGATAAGAGTCTGGGAAACGCTCATTCAAGAGGAAACTCCTTTTAATAGAACCTGCCTTTTAATAAACGTTAATGACTTCCTCTCCAACGTATAATAAGATGTTCTTGATCCACTGAACAGAGTTTGGATGATCGCTGCCGCGATCTTCCCTTCCACACATGCCTTTTGTGGCAATTAATCTTTGACGCGCTGTGCAATACGTCACGTGGGCTCTTTTCTCAGGCAAATCCAGTGTTTTGCCTCATTCCTGTTATTATCTCCAGCAATACCCTCTTATATAATCACACATTAAGTAACTGGAGCTATCTATTAACCTTCAATCATTAAATTTGGAGGGGATTAAGAAGAATCCAACTCCACTGAATATGAAACAATGAAAGGCAAGAGCAAGATGAATATCACGTCAAGTGCCGCTCTTGTCAAGTACACACTTCCACAGTGCCAAGCTTTCAGATAGTTCGTGGAAAGGAGAACTGCTCAGACTAATAGCAGTTCTGCCTTCTCCTTTCAGATGCCCCCAGGAGAAACAGCATCCAAACTTTTCTGCCATTGAGCCCCATCTACTGAAAGGAGTTTTGATTGAAAAGTACTGGGTTCACCGCATGGAGGACTCGGACGACGACATACTGTAGCACACGTTTATTTCACTTCACACAGACAAGAAGAAGAAGAAGAAGAAGAGATTGGATTTATACCCCGCCCTTCACTTGGAGTCTCAGAGCGGCTTACAAACTCCTTTCCCTCCCCCCTCCCCACAACAGACACCCTGTGAGGTGGGTGGGGCTGAGAGAACTCTGACACAAACTGCTCTTTTTCAAGGACAGCTGTGCCAGAGCTTGTGACTGACCCAAGGTCACATCAGCAGGTGCAAGTGGAGGAGTGGGGAATCAAACCCGGTTCTCCCAGATTAGAGTCCACGCACTTAACCACTACACCAAACTGGCTAGACAAACTGGCTAGACAAAGACTAACTCTAACGGCCGGCAGGGCCAACTATACGCATATACACCCAGCAACCCCCCATTCCCATTGGAGGGTTTGAATGTGAGGGGTGGAATGTCCCGCCCAAGTGGCCATTGGTTGGGGCTGGGGGATCCAGGATCCAAGGCTTCCACTGTTCTAGGATCCAAGCTCTTACCTGTGCCGCGGACCCCTGGTGGCGGTCCGCGTACATAACATTGATAACCAGAAATAAGATGTAAGAAATAAACCTCTGGACCCCTTCACGTGTCTTTTACTCAGGATTTTAAAAATTGATCTACCTATTTATAACCCTCGTTTCTCTCCATCAGGACCCAAAGTGGCTGACAGCAGTCTCCCCTCTTCCATTTTTTCTCCGCAACGACCCCAGGAAATAACTTTGGCTGGGAGCAAGAGAGACTCGCCCCTGGTCACCCAGCCAGCTTCCATGGCAGGGTGGGGATTCTAACTTGGGTTTCCCTGTTCCTGCTCCAGCACTCTAACCATGACACCCTGCTGGCATTCTAAGAGCTGTGCCATGCTGGATAAATGTGCAACCACCTATTCCTAGATGAGTGCTTGGATAAGATACATTATTATGGCTTGTTTTGCACATAACAGACTAACTCCGTTCGCCTCAATTTGGAATTTATGAGTTTTCTCATCAAGCGTTCAGGGGAAAAAATTGTTTTTCAAGAATTCTCTTGTGACTCATCTGTCGCTACATGTATACTGATGATGCTATGTACATGTGCCTCCTTGGAACTGTAGTTTGGTTGCTACTGCCTCACAGCCATGGCAAACAGTCATTTTGGGAATTCAACCCACAAACTTACAAACAAATGATCTGAGGGACAAGAGAGGATAGAATCATAGAATCACAGAATCAC
This sequence comes from Gekko japonicus, assembly GCF_001447785.1. Taxonomy (NCBI): domain Eukaryota; kingdom Metazoa; phylum Chordata; class Lepidosauria; order Squamata; family Gekkonidae; genus Gekko; species Gekko japonicus. The sequence continues at coordinate 92,388 of NW_015161997.1, read as the reverse complement.
AGAGTTGGAAGGGGCCACACAGGCCATCTAGTCCAACCCCCTGCCCAATGCAGGATCAGCCTAGAGCATCCCTGACAAGGGTTTGCCCAGCCGCTGCTTGAAGACTGCCAGGGAGGGGGAGCTCACTGCCTCCCTACACAGCTGATTCCACCGTTGAACAACTCTTCCTGTCAAAAGGTTTTTCCTAAGATCCAGCCAGTACCTTCCCGCCCTTAATCTAAAGCCTTTATTGTGAGTCCTATCCTCTGCTGCCAATAGGAACAACTCCCTGCCCTCCTCTTAGTGACAGCCCTTCAAATACTTCAAGAAAACAATCATGTCCCCCCTCAACCTCCTCTTCTCCAGACTAAACATTCCCAAGTCCCTCAGCCTTTCCTCATAGGGCTTGGTCTCCAGGCCCCCAATCATCCCCATCGCTCTCCTCTGCACCTGCTCCATTCTCTCCACATCCTTTTGGAAGTGAGGCCTCCAGAACTGCACACAATACTGACCAATGCAGTATACAGCGGGACTATCACACCTTGCGATTTGGATGTTGATAACACCCCAAGATTGCATTAGCCATTTTGGTCGCCACATCATACTTGCTGCTCATATTTAACTTTCAGTGCACCTGTACCCCAAGATCTTGTTCACACACACTGCTACTCAGAAGTGCATCCCCCATCCAATACGCGTATTCTTCATTTTTGTTACCCAGATATAGAACTCGGCACTTATCCTTGTTAAATTGCATCTTGTTCACATCCATCCACTTCTCCAGATCTTGTTGAATTCTATCGCTATCTGCCGGTATGTTTGCTGGTCCTCCCAAAAACTGGTGTCATCTGCAAATTTAATGAGTAGCCCCTCCACACCCTCATCCAGATCATTTATAAAAATATTGAAAAGGACAACATTCCTATTAAACACTGGGGGGGGGGGAGAAGCAAAAGGATCACCCCAAATAAAGAAGATGCTCACCAAACAAAAGTCCATTTGATCGTGATGGCTGATCCACAGCAATCAAATAGGGTTGCCAACTTTGGGAATTTCTGGAGACGGGGTGGGGAGAACAGACTGGTAAAGCAGAGCTTTGGGACAGGCGGGACCTTAGTGGGGTATAATCTCATACTCTCCAAAGCAGCCATTTGCTCCTGGGGAGGAGACCTCTTTTTTTTTTTTAACCTTCAACTTCTACCCTGCTCGAACCCCTCCCATGGGTCTCTGAGCGGCTTACATAGTTTGTATTATCCCTATCTATGGGCACATATATATATCGTATTAGGGGCGGGACTATCTAACGGCACCCAGTGGGATTCAGTTGACGTGTCTTCAGCTCGTCTCGGCTTCGGGTCGGCATCTTCCCTCCGCTCTCTTCAGGCTCCTTGGGAGATCTTTTGGAGTTGGCGGGCCCATTCGTCGTGCTGATCGCATCGGCTCCGTCCCTCAGGCTCCGCCATGCCTGCGCTGAGCGTCCTCATGCCTTCCAGGCTCCGCCTTCGCCGCCAGTTCACCGCTAGATGTCGCGTCTCCTTTTTTCTTCCGCTCACCGCCTCGACTAATTGAAAAGGACAACATTCCTATTAAACACTGGGGGGGGGGGAGAAGCAAAAGGATCACCCCAAATAAAGGAGATGCTCACCAAACAAAAGTCCATTTGATCGTGATGGCTGATCCACAGCAATCAAATAGGGTTGCCAACTTTGGGAATTTCTGGAGACGGGGTGGGGAGAACAGACTGGTAAAGCAGAGCTTTGGGACAGGCGGGACCTTAGTGGGGTATAATCTCATACGCTCCAAAGCAGCCATTTGCTCCTGGGGAAGGGACCTCTGTAGTCTGGAGACCTCTGGGCCCCACCTGGAGCTTGGCAACCCCAAGTCAACAAGAGCTGCATTAAGAGTTAAAGAACGTGTCCACAAAGCAGATGGCTTTGAGCATCTCGCTTGCTGAAAGCTGACAGTCTCTTGTCCTATTTTGAACCAGAGGAGAATTTCAGGGTGAGATAGCACTTGATTGGTAACACTCCCAAGCACCATTGGCTGAACAAATTCCACTGAATGTATACATCATTATGTTTTGTATACTGCAAGCAAAAGAGGAACCAGGTTTGCAGTGTTCAGGTTAAAAGATAAAGCCTATACTAAGAGACATGGTGAAGGTTCCTCCCTGTTGATCTCAGGCTTGGACGACTGCGAAATCATTCTGCCTTCCTACAGGAATTACCCATCTGCTAACAGACGTCCCAGAACCTCCTCTGATGTGACACGCTTTGCTAGCCACACAACTGCCACGAGAAATGTGCATCTTAGACCCCGCTGCTTGTCTTTTATTTCATGATGTTTCCCGAGTCTATGTGAGCTTCTCAAGTAAATTATGGTTTATTGGGGAGGGGGGAGTCCTATGCACTTGGGATTTAGGTCTTGATTTACTCTGAAAACATGGACTGCAATGTTATAGAAACTATTGGCCCATCACCTCACATAGGACTTTGAAAGAAATCTGTTAACTAAGCCTGTACTACAATTTATTTCAATAATAGCATTGCATTACTGAAAGAGGTTAGTTGACATATGATTAGTTTGATCATATGTCCAATGACAGCCGTGTGTCATTTTGTTCACTTCAAAGTCTTTGCTTTGACTTTTATTTCCAGCAGCCAACCAGATACCGCCAACATGCTCCTGATGTGCTAGTTCTGCTTCTGGCAACAGGCCTCAATCCTTCTGAAAAGTACGCAGACGGACGAGTGATTTCAGCTTAGCGTACTTTATTAGCACAGAACAAGACAACTTAAGCTGGCTTGCAGGCCGGCTTATATCCCCGTGAATCCACCACCCAGAACACCCCCCCACTTCCCAATAGGTCCTAACTAGTGGCCGAGAGTCCCATAGGCCCTCGGTTCAGAGCCCAGCCCTCTACTTGGTGCGGGCTAGGATCCGCATCGTCCTTCGTTATTTGGAGCGAAGCTCGACGCTTGCACTTGACCGCGTGGCACCCCAGCTGACCACGCGGTCGGGACACGATACACTACACCTTCCTTATGCGGGTGCAGGCATGCTCCCAAGGGAGTCCTCGGTACAGTCATGTCATGTGCATTACAAACACATCATTTATTTTAGGACATTTCCTGCTTTTCTATCCAGCCTGCCCTCCCCAGCATAAAGACTCTACCCGGGAGACCGCTCACATTCAACACTTGAAGTCAGGCCAGACCATGGACTTGTGAGGGAAGAGAGAAGGGAAAAAACCAACCAGACTCCCATTCAAGACGATGGCCAGTGTGCGTAAGCTGAGGGGGAAAGGTAGAGGAGAAGGGAGGAAGGGTCCACTAGACCCTATGGAGTAGATGACTAACCATGAGCTAGAGCTCAAGTACAAGGAATAGTCGGGGTGGTGGTGGTGGTGGGGAAGCTGTGCTTAACATTGGGCTGAAACAAAGTTTGTGTCTAGGTGGCATCCAGGGCTATTTTTGGGCAGGAACGCACAGGAACGGAGTTCCGGCTGGCTTCCAAGTTGGCCACGCCCAGCAGGAACACATTAGCATAATAGGCCACATCCAAGAACAGAAACTCATTAGGATTGGCTACATTAGGGGTGTGTGGCCTAACATGCAAAGGAGTTCCTGCTACAAAAAAGCCCTGGGTTTGGACAACAAAGGAGGTAAACAGAAGAAGCAGCAAAAGGTGAGTGTGGCTGGATGGCCACGCTTCTGGCAACATGGGGGTGTGGCCTAATATGCCAATGAACTGTGCTGTTGGGGTGTGACCTAATATGCTAATGAGTTCCTGCTGTTGGGTGTGGCCTATTATGCTAATGAGTTCCTGCTGGGCTTTTTCTACAAAAAGAGCCCTGGCTGTATCCATTTTTTCCTATGCTTAATTGTGCGCTCTTAATACAGTTTAGATTTGATTGTTATAATTTGGTTGGATCTAACATTTTGCCTGCTCTGAACTGCAGCTGCTTCAGAATGCAGCTGCATGATTACTGTCCAGAGCTAGCTGGCAGAAGCATGTCTTGCCGATTGTAAAAGAGCTACATTAGCTGCTTTTGCTTTTGAGCCCAATTCAAAGTGCTGGTTATGATGACCTTTAAAGCCTAGGACCCACATAGCTAAAGGACTGGCTCTTCCCATGAGCAATCTGTGGTCCTCAGGCTCCCACCTGCTAGTAGTAATAATATTTTTAAAAAATAATATTTAAATTAATTTAAAAAAAATCTCACTTCTGCAGCGTTCACACTCTGCTTGCCTACACAGGGAACCAAGCCATGCTTGGGGAAGGGGCAGTGGTGGGGAGTCCTCCAGGCAGCCCAGAGAGTTGGGAGGCCTCATGGAGGCTGGATGGAAGTCAGGGGGCCTTGGCAGGAGGTCAGGGGGCCAGGCCCCAAAATGCCCCACTGTAGCTACATGCCTGCTCTGACAAATATTTGTCCAGCCTCTTAGAATCATAGAATGTTAGAGTTGGAAGAGACCTTGCAGGACATCTAGTTCAACCCCCTGCACTCTGCAGGAGCATAGCCGAAAGATGGTTGTCCAGCCTCCACCTTAAAACGTCTAGCGAAGGAGCATCCACCACCTCCCGAGGTAGTCTGTTCCACTGATCAACCACTCTTACTGTTAGGACGTTTCTCCTGATATTTAGCCGGTAACGTCTCCCTTGTAATTTCCATCCATTAGATCTAGTCTTGCAATCCGGAGCAAGAGAGAATAGATCCGCTCCATCTTCTACATGACAGCCCTTCAAATACTTGAAGACTGCAATCATTGTCACCTCTAAGCCTTCTCTTTAAAAGCTGTCAGTGAAGGGGAGCTAACCACCTCTCTAGGCAGCTGATTCCACCTTTGAACCACTCTGACTGTGAAAAAGGTTTTCCTAATATCCAGCCGATGCCTTTCTGCATGTAATTTAAACCCATTGGTTCGGGTCCTATCCTCTGCTGCCAACTGGAACAACTCCTTGCCCTCCTCCAAATAAAGAGAGCAATCATGTCCCCCCTCAATCTCCTCTTCTCCAAACTAAACATTCCCAAGGCCCTTAGCCTTTCCTTGTAGAGCTCAATCTCCAGACCCCTGATCATCCTCGTTGCTCTCTTCTGCACCCTCTCAATTTTGTCCACATCCTTTTTGAAGTGAGGCCTCCAGAACTGCACACAGTATTCAAGGTGCAGCCTGGCCAAGGCAGTATACAGAGGGGATATGACCTCTTGCGATTTCGATGCCATGACCCTTTTAATACAACCCAAGACTGAATTTGCCTTTTTTGCCACAGCATCACACTGACTGCTCATATTTGGTTTGCAGTCCACCCTTACCCCAGGATCTCTTTCGCATACACTACTCCCCAGAAATGTATCCCCCTCCCAGTATTTGTGCTTGACGTTTTTGTGGCCCAGATGTAATACCGTGCATTTATCTTTGTTGAATTGCATCCTGTTTGCAACTGCCCACCTCTCCAGAGTATTCAGGTCTTGTTGAATTTTAACTCTGTCTTCTTGGGTGTTTGCTACTCCTCCCAATTTGGTATCATCAGCAAATTTAATGAGTAGCCCCTTCTACCCCTTCATCTAGATCGTTGATAAAAAATACTGAAAAGTACCGGGCCCAGAACCAAGCCCTGCGGCACCCCGCTGGACACCTCCCTCCAATCTGATGAAACACCATTGACCACCACTCTTTGGGTGCAGTCCTCTAACCAGTTCCCTATCCACCGAACTGTCCTATAGTCCAGCCCACAGTGTTCCAGTTTGCCCATCAGAATGTCATGGGGAACCTTATCAAAAGCTTTACTGAAATCCAGGTAAATCACATCAACAGAGCTCCCAGGATCCAGTAAGCTCGTCACACGATCAAAGAAGGAAACCAGGTTGGTCTGACAAGATCTGTTGGGGACAGAACCATGCTGACTTCCCCGGATCACTAAGTGGTCCTTCAGATGCTTACAGATCGATCCCTTTAAAATCTGCTCTAATATCTTCCCAGCAACAGAAGTCAGACTGACCGGCCTGTAGTTTACTGGGTCATCCTTCTTCCCCTTCTTAAAGACTGAGATAACATTTGCTCTCCTCCAATCTTCTGGCACCTCCCCAGTCCTCCAGGAGGCCTTGAAGATGATGGACAGAGGCTCTGCAAGTTCATTAGACAGTTCTTTGAGCACTCTTGGGTGCAGATCATCTGGCCCAGGGGATTTGTATTCGTCCAGTGCAGCCAGGTGCCTCTCCACAACCTCCCTGTCAATGTCAACTGGACATCAATTCCCCTGGAGAAAATGGCAACTCCACAGGGCAGACTCTATGGTTTCACATCCCTGCTGAGCTCTTTTCCCCCCTCCCCAAACTCTGTCCTCTGCGCCCAAAACTCTAGGAATTTCCCTAACCAGAGCTGGCCACCCTGGTGCACGGTATCTAGAAGTGTTTAGGAGTTGCTGGAAGACCATTCTATTTGCCATGGCTTATAATGGTGTACAGACTGCAGGTATCTTTTATTTTTCATTTAGGTTATTTATAATTCTTTCTTACAGTGACTCAAGGCGGATTACACAGAGTGAATCAGTACAATCGACAGGATGGGGCATTTCAGCAAGCAATGCATTAGGATCTTAGAAGTCTCTGGAACCACCAGAAAGAACTGAAGCAGAGTGTTAAGAATTCACATGACACATGAAGTGGCACAGAAATTACATAAAGAGGATCCTATTTAAAATAAGCTATACAGTATAGATCAGAGTCCATAATCATTTATCCGAACGCGTTTGTAAAACCATTTTGTGCAATGCAACCCTATTACTTGTGCAGAAAAGCCCTCTTGAATAGTTCAGTTTTGTATAGCTTGCTGAAAGCAAGGAGTGTGGGAGCTTTCCTGACCACCTTGGGCAAACCGTTTCACAAGGCAGGAGCCACAATGAAGAAAGCATGTGTATGGGCAGCTGTTGGTTTTGCCCATTTGCAGGTTAGCACCTACAGAAGCCCCTGCTGACTTGAACAAAGTTGTTCTGATGGAATGCGGGGAGAGAGGTGGTCCCACAAATAAGAAGAGCCCAGGGCATGAAGGGCTTTGTATGTGATAACCAATACCTGAAACTGAGTCCGGTAACAGCTGGGCAGCCAATGAAGCATTTACAGAATGGGAGTAATATGCATGCTCTGATCCACAGATAGTGAGGAATTTCAGACAGACAATATAATCCGGAAGAGGAACAGTTCCCAAACGGTTTCTGGTCTGCCAGTTTGGTGTAGTGGTTAAGTGTGCGGACTCTAATCTGGGAGAACCGGGTTTGATTCCCCACTCCTCCACTTGCACCTGGTGATGTGACCTTGGGTCAGTCACAAGCTCTGGCACAGCTGTCCTTGAAAAAGAGCAGTTTGTGTCAGAGTTCTCTCAGCCTCACCCACCTCACAGGGTGTCTGTTGTGGGGAGGGGAAGGGAAAGGAGTTTGTAAGCCGCTCTGAGACACCTCTGGGTAGTGAAGGGCGGGGTATAAATCCAATCTCTTCTTCTTCTCTTCTAGAACCGGTTCCCTACTGGAATATATTTGTAATTTCAGACACAAACGCTTCTGTCCCGTTTAGGAAACGGGGCTGAAGCGTTTTACCTGTCAACCGCTTCCAAGTAGTCTTCAGTTTCCTCTCCCAGTTCCGAAGTGCTTTTCCCCGCTGTTTTTTGCCCGCACGGGCGATCTCCAGCTTTTTTTTGAATGTTCGCTTTATAGCATTATAGTGCTATAGCGCTATAACGCTATAATGGAACAGCAGTATATCAACGCCGTTGGAATGCCTGGAATGTTTTGTTATAGTGCTATAGCGTTATAAAGTGAACGTTCCCCCCCAAAAAAGCCGGAGATCGCCCGCGTGGGTGAAAAACGGCGGGGAAAAAGTGGGGGGAAAGCGGTGCAGTCTGAAATGGCAAACTGCTTCAGATCCAGCTCTTTACCGGATGGGGAAAGCCATATGTGAAATGGCAGCCCTATACCGGTTTACTCCATGACGGATCAAAAACGGCTTCAAAACGGGTTAAAAAGGGTAATGTGAAATTCCTCAGAGTTTCTGAGCTGATCTTGAGGGGAGACCAGTGAGATTCCATTACAGTGGTCTCATCTCAATGTTACTGTGGTGTGGATCCAAGTGGCCAGGTAAGCCGTATCAAGGTAGGGTGCCATCTTACAGGCTAGGCTGAGTGGGAAGAAAGCCTTTTTTGTGGCTGCATTAACTTGCTTCTCCAGTAATAAAGCTGGATCCAGTGTGATCCCAGGTCTTTTAATTGAGTCTGCAAAGGTCAGATGAACTCCATCAAAAGCAGGGAGAACAATGTCCTTCAAGACCTCCTTCTTCTCAACCAGCATTTCCTCTGTCTTTTCAGGGTTTTGTTTCAATATGTTTACTTTTAGCCAGTTAACCACCAAAGCCAGGCAACCAGGACCCCTACTGCATCAACAGGAGATTTGAATAAGGATGTATACAGATGAGTATCATCAGCATATTGATGACAACAAATCCCAAAGCTACAAATGATTTGTCCTAACATAGACATTGAAAAGCATGGGGGATAGAACTGCACCCTGAGGAACCCCACCAGTAGGTCTCACACCAATGACAACTGGTTTCCAAAACAACCCTTTGAGTCTGATCCATGAGGAATGTTTTGAACCAGTTCAACACACATCTCCTAATACTCACTTCTGCCTCCAGGCGACCCAACAAGATGAGAGGAGAGTTATTTGGATTTTTATTTTATTTGGTTCCTTTAAAAAATTTTAATCTGTAAGCTGCCTTGAGCCATGAGGAAAAGTAGGGCATACATATTTGAATAAATAAATGAAAGTTAGGTCCCAAGCCGCTCCTAAGCATTAAAATAGTGCTGATCTTTATTGACAGGGAATAGAAGGTGACGAAAATCAGGGGTCATTTCGTAGAAAAAGAGGTGCAGGAGATCATTAGCATAACTAATTTGCATATGCCACACCCCCTGAAATCACTGGAAGTGTGTCAGAAGGCAACATCCACTGCTCAGGCTCCACCCCAAAAATCTCCAGGTATTTCCCAACTCAGAGCTGGCAAGCCAGCTTTGCACTTTTTGACTAAAGACACTTTAGGTTTCCTTTGCTCTTGCAGGGAAGCTACCCTACAACCATGAAAATACAGATCAAGTTAGTATGCTTTTGCTTTTTCTGTGATAAATCAGGAAAACAATCAAAAGATTATTCTGGCAACAACATGCCTGGAAGAGATATTAATTAAAAGGCCGTTTGTAGCAGTCTTGAGGAGCATGCTGTGACGTCCTCCTTATTGGGGAGGACTGCTTTCCCTTTAAAAGTTCTCTTTATTTAGTTTAACAGGGTAGAATCTGCTGCCACCAGGAAATTTTAAGGATTTCCAAACCTTTATGCTGTTAATTTTACTCTTACTGGTCTGGTAGACCGAGTTGAAGGCTTACGAGGAACCATGTGGTCCTGGGAAGTATTTCTTTCAGAGCTGGTATACTTGAATGAAAGAGGTTTTATTGAAATAAAGCTTAAACAATAGGGTAGTACAATGTAACTAGTAATGGGTAAATACTGAACAAATGCTTTGGTATCACACACAATCTTCTCTCTCTCTGACAGGGGACTTTTCATGTAACTTTGTAACAGTTGTTTATCTCAATGCCATATACGTTTACTGTTTCACTCCAGTCTGTTAAGACACACAGACTTTCCTATAACTTTTCTTCAATTAAACCTTCATTTACTTTTTCCTAGACATTCAGCTTTTAGATTTCTTTCCCTTTTCACTGAACCACCTCAGCTATCAGCTTAACTGCATCAACACAGAACTCCCTAACTACTAACTGAACATCAACTGTCAACATCTAACTGAAACTACTGACTGACTCACATACTCATCCACTCAGGTTCATTTCCAAAACCCCTCCCCCTCTCTGTCAACCACCAATCATACCACACTTGCCTCTTTCAACCACTCTAGTCTATCTACCACAGCCATGCAACCAAACTTTTAAAGAGACACACACACACAGAAACTAGGAATCGTTACACATGCGTTCTATTGCACCTTCACACACATTAAGACCGGACAAGGTATAATCCCAAACAGACATCACACCAGCAGCCAAGTACATAATGCTGCCCATGTTTGCCATCTACCATAAACACATCAAGGCAGGCTATAGCAAGGATAGTCCTACAGTAAGATCAGGCCACAACATTTACCATGGCCAAATCACAGCACAGCCAGCGTTTCTCCAGCAAAAACCCGGCGGCTTTCCACAGCGCATCACCATATATGCCTGGTCCTGGGCTTGTTACTCCCGGAATGCCGTTCCTGCACATTCCCCCTTGAAATGACCCCTGACTAAAATGATAATGATGAGGGACAGAGAATTTAGATGATTTCAGGGGGACCCAAGCCATTAGAGAAGCACAAACATCCAGTAAGAATTGTCTGACTCCAGGTTTTATCTGCCTTAAGGGACAGCAACTGGTTGGTGAGATGACAACATTTAAGGCCTCTTAAGGCCATTTATAGCACTTAGGGCCTCCAGAGGAGACTGTTCCTGTTATTTCTATTTCTGCAATGCGAACATGACCTCAAGGCTGGGTGGAGCGGGGGACTAGATCAGCCATGGTCTTACCACACACGTCTATCTCAGTTCATGCTTTTCTTTTGTCATCTACTGTACAGCTTTTCCATACCAAGCTTTTACTCCAGATTGGCTTCTTAACTGCATTGTTTTTTGTTGCTCCCACGGTACATAACGCATCCTTTGCTAGTTGCTGCTCCCTCGGTTTTTTCTTCAGGTTTCCCCCACGTTTTTTCAGAACCTTCACACAAGTGGTCTGGAAAAAACCCACTGGGAAAAGTCAAAGAAAAAACTCTGAGAGCAAACAATACAGTGTGTATGGGAAGGCTGGGTGGGGGTGGGGAGTGGTAATGCAGCAAAGAAGCAAAGTTGGAGCAAAAATTCGGGGTGGAAAAGTCTGTACGTGGTTCTTGAATTCTCTCAGCATGACCTCTCTCCCGCCTGTATTGTTCTGAAAGATCAGGCAGGTTGGGCCACTGACATGAAATTTTTAATTTCACTCTTTTCTTTCCTTGGCAGAAGAGGTCAGCTTTCCCTGGGTGCAGGCCATTAGGCAAAATATGAGCAGAAATGCCATTCTCTGTGGGGCAATGAAATCATTCTCTGTTTTTTGAAAAGGCAGAACTCCAAGCTAATTGGAATTGCTTAGATCCTTTTGACCAGGTTCAAACAATATGACCTTGTCTGGCATTCTGTGTGTAGTTAAAAAGCTTTTGTATATTCTCATGCCAGGAATGACAGACACACAGAGCACTGCTGTCTTTAAAATAACAACAATGCAACATTTTTAATCAGGTTTGCGATGACGTTTCTTAACCTTTTGTCAGTACGTGGGAGTTCTTCTGTCCTCAGTGTCCTTTGCTTTGTGTCGCAATCAGCCATTTGGCCACAAATGAGAAATTATGCTGTTTCCTAATTACAGTGTCCTTTGAATAAGATCTGCAGGTAGAATTGCCAGTCTACAAAACCAAAAGTGAACTAGAGAAAATACTGACAAAATTATAGGGCAGTATAAAAAGAAATGACATGAACATATGTTCACCTCTATGGACCACATTTACGATGATAACATCTCCAGGAGCAACAAGAATGTTCAAATCTTATTATCATAAAAATGTAGCGACTACTTAAACTTCTGTTTCTGGTGGTAGTTATTACATGGTAGGCTTGCAGCAAGTCAAGGTTGGTGCATCCTCCTTTACAGATGGAAATGTATCAATCTAAATCCAATCTGAAAATATAGTAAATGCTCTGAAACCAGACAGGCACAATCAATAACCTTCCAGTATGACAGTGATTCTGGGGCCTGTCTCCCAGGCAGTGGGAGGTAGAAAGATGCAGGAAGGTGACTGAGAGGAAGATTAGCTAATGGCCCTGTAAGGTACATATATGCTGAGATGCTTTTTTGGGGGGCACCACATTTTAGGAAGGATGTTGATAAGCTTGAACGTATCCAGAAGAGGGCAACCAGGACGGTGAGAGGGTTGGAATCCAAGTCTTATGAGGAAAGGCTGAAAGAGTTGGGTATGTTTAGCCTGGGAAAGAGAAGGCCTAGAGGGGACATGATTGCAGTCTTCAAATATATGAAGGGCTGTCATGTAGAAGATGGAGCAGATCTATTCTCTCTTGCTCCGGATTGCAAGACTAGATCTAATGGGTGGAAATTACAAGGGAGTCGTTACCGGCTAAATATCAGGAGAAACTTCCTAACTGTCAGAGGGGTTGATCAGTGGAACAGTCTGCCTCGGGAGGTGGTGGATGCTCCTTCGCTGGACATTTTCAAGCGGAGTCTGGACGACCATCTTTTGGGTATGTCGTAGGGCTATCTTTCGGCTATGCTCCTGCAGAGTGCAGGGGGTTGGACTAGATGGCCCACAAGGCCCCTTCCAACTCTAACATTCTATGATTCTATGAACTCAGCATTTACATGATAGGGATATCATCCATCCAGGACATTTAGCCAATCTTCCTGCCAAACAGGACCATCCCAAATAGTGTTTCTACTGTCTGTCTAAGAAACTATTGAGCACATGATGCTCAGATGTAACTGGTATAACAAGATCCGTGACAAATATATTACTCCTCTTATAACAGATATGGTGGGACAATCAGGTGCTGAGCAATGTAACCGATTATTAATTGATGGGAACCGGACAATTACCGAAACTGTGGCAAAATTTTGGGTAGCATGCTACTGCATCCGAAATACACAATCAAATGTATAATAATAGTTGCCTAATAGTCTCTGTTCTTCTTTTACTTTATTACGCTCAACTGTATTTTTTATAGAATTTTGTTTTACTGTCCTAAATTCAGTTATATGAATGTTATGAATGTTATATTTAAGCATGTGTGTTCTATGGCTTGTTGCCGTAATAATAAATGACTGACTGACTGACTGTCTATTATTGCCTATTATTGCACTGTCTCCTGGCTTTTGGAGGCCCTTCTCATTTTATATAAGCCTTTTTTTGTATTTGCATGAGCTATTTCTTTTTCTGGGGCTGCATCTGCTAGGAAGATTTGTTATTTATTATTACATTTACATTCTTCCGTGGGTTCCCAGGGGTAGGACAAAGAGATTGGGGATGGGGCAAAAAGCTGGCAGACATGATGTTGGTGACCTTTCATAAAACATCTGTAGATAAATAATGTCTTTCAAAAGCTCATGATGCAAGCTCAGGGTTATGATGAACTTCAATAGAGAAGAACGGACTGTTCTTGATTAATACATGGACCCACATGTCAGCTGCTGCTTCAGTTGCCCTTTCTGACTGCCCTTTTGCCGCTGGGAAAACGATAGGCTATCTGCTTGCACACAGAAGAGCTGAAAAGATTGGATGTCTGGTGAAAAGTAAAATTCACAGAAAAGAAATGGAAAAAGAAATCTTATGGCAGCTATTCAATAACTGCAAAAGGTATCTGTACTTTGAATGCAGATCACAAACCACTGAACCACACAACTTATTCTTCTAGGGCTGCACAGAACATTCACCCATTTTGATTTTCAGTTCAAACTCAGCTGGTGTTTAGATTACATTAAAAGACATACTGGGAAATTAGCATCTCGCTTCCTGAACCCATCAAAAGACACGAAGGGGTCTGAAAGAAGTTTTCTTCTTCTTAGTAATTCTCGTGTTTTTAAAGAACACTGTCTTGAAAAACACTTTTTTCAGATCATCAGATGAAACAAAAGGAACTATTTTAACATAGAAATAGTTTTTTCTGCTCCTGATTTTTGTCATTATAAATTATTAGAATCTGTGACCTAAAATAAATACCTCATCATTTCGAGGTTTGCTTTTTTGCCAAAGTAATTTAATTCACTACCACCACTACATCTTTATCATAGACTAGGGAGCAAAGTCCGTTGTGGATGAAGACAACGGGCCCTAGAAAGGTAGGGTGGGTGGGTGGTATGTTTGCTATGGAGAAAAGCAGGAAGGAAGGAAGGAAGGAAGGAAGGAAGGAAGGAAGGAAGGAAGGAAGGAAGGAAGAAGGGTGTGGGGGGAGACAGAGACAGACAGTCAGAAAGACAGACAGACAGGCAGAGATGGAGGGAAGGAGGATGAAGGGGGGGAAAGAAGTCAAAGCGATGGGAAAGTAGGGAGAAAGAGTGAGAGAGGGAAAGAATGAAGGGAGAAAGGAAGAGAGAGTGAAGAAGGGGAGGTAGCGGCGAAAGCGTGGCTGTGGCGGGTGGCTCAGTGCCGCCGCTCCTCATCTGTTCCTCTGGAAGGCTCTGAAATTGGGGGGAGTGGAGCAACGAAAAAGGTCCCGTGGTGGACGGCTCAGCTCCGCTGCCCCTCGCCTGCTCCCCCCGAAAGGTTGTGAAGGTGGGGGGGAGTGGAGTGGCAAAAACGGGGCCGTGGTGGCCGGCTCAGCACCACCGCTGCTGCTGCTGCCACTCGCCAGTTCCCCCGAAAGCTTGTGAAGGTGTGTGTGTGGGGGGGTGGAGTGGCAAAAACAGGCCTACGGCGGCCCGCTCAGCGCTGCTGCCACCACTGCCGCCACCCCTCACCTGCTCCCCCGGAAGCCTCTGAAGTTGGGGGGGGGAGCTGCTGCCGCTGCCTCTCACCTGCTCCCCCCGAAAGCTTGTGAAGGTGGGGGGGTAGAGCGGCAAAAATGGGCCCGCAGTGGCTGGCTCAGCGCCGCCGCACCTCGCCTGCTCCCCTGGATGCCTCTGAAGTTGGGGTGGGTGGAGCGGCGAAAAGGGGCTGTGGCGGCTGGCTGAGCGCTGCCACCGCCGCCCCTCGTCTGCTCCCCCTGAAATCCTCTGAAGCCGGGTGGGTGGGAGAAGTGGCGCGGTGGGGCCCATTGCTGCCCTCCCCCCTCACGGCAAAGCAGGCTGGGCTGTCCCAAGGCCTACTAAGGCCAGGGGCAGCCACAGGTGACGTACCCGCAGGAGTGCTGGAGGCTATGGGGTGACTGAAATGGCGACTCTGTGGTGAAGCGGCCCAGCCGGAGAAACTCTGTGGAGACATTTAAATGTCTCCCCGCGGCCTCCAGAGTGCTCCCCGGCTCCCTGCAGACGGTCCTGTCCTGTCTGAGGACCAGAGCACAGTGAACCGAAGACGCTGGCTGGAGCTGACATGGGCAGGACTCTGCAAAGCAGCCAGCCAGCATCTTCTCACTGGTAGTTCTTGCGGCCAAACACTGTTGGCGCGCATCGAACATTGCAGGACGAAAACTCAATTATTATAGGGAGAGATGCCTACTAGAGAATAAATAACAAAGCACGCATGCTGTTGTCAGGATATGTAATACAATTAACGAGCACAAGAGTTCCAAACACATTCTAAATGCAAAAGAGAATATTCACAAGCTACACGACACAAAAATTCAAGGGAGCTATGGAGACAGTATTGACACGTGCGCATCAGCTCAGCCCTTTTGTTTGTATCTCATTTGACTGGGGACTAGGGATGTGCATTTGGTTCGTCTGAACCGAATGCACCCCCGAAAATGGCCCATTCGGACCCCTTTCGGGCTGCTGCAGGCTGATTCAGATTCTCTGATCTGAATCGGCTTGCCACCGAATTGCCGCCAAATTTCGGCGGCAATTCGGCCCCATTGTATCCTATGGGTCATTGAAGTCAATGGCAAAAACATAGGGTATATTCTGGGGGCTGGAGGGGAGGGGGTTTGAGGGAGAGGCTCCAAACTCACAGGGTAGCTGCTGGATCCTCTCCCCAAGATACCGACCATGTTTGAAGAAAATTGGACCAGGCTGTCCAATTCTACGAAACTGACACGTGGGAGTCTTACTGCCAGCCGGAATTGATTCTGCCCGATTCGGCCGAACCTGAATGGGTCGATTTTTTTTTTTTTTTGCACACCCCTACTGGGGACTCTCATGTTTACAACAGAAAAAAGGATTCATTTTTAAATTAAAAACTGTGTGGAGTGGAGAAGCATCTTCAAACATTTTTTTAAAGTTTTCCATTTCCCAGACACGGGTTCTCGATCTGTCTTTGCAATTGTAATGATTCCTGAAGTAGCACCACTGGCCCAACCACTTGGCAAACGTAGGCAATTGCCTAAGAACATAAGAACATAAGAGAAGCCAATGTTGGATCAGGCCAGTGGCCCATCTAGTCCAACACTCTGTCACACAGTAGCCAAAAACACCAGGTGCCATCAGGAGGTCCAGCAGTGGGGCCAGGACACTAGAAGCCTTCCCACTGTTGCCCCCCCTCTCAAGCACCAAGAATACGGAGCATCACTTGCCCTATCTATACCTTGTGGCTAATAGCCACTGATGAACTTCTGCTCCCTCTTGAAGCTGTCCAT
The DNA here is from genome assembly GCF_001447785.1 of Gekko japonicus. Classification (NCBI taxonomy): domain Eukaryota; kingdom Metazoa; phylum Chordata; class Lepidosauria; order Squamata; family Gekkonidae; genus Gekko; species Gekko japonicus. The sequence continues at coordinate 76,045 of NW_015161997.1, read as the reverse complement.
GCTTGTAGCTGCCGCCACCTCCTTTGGCAGTGAATTCCATGTGGTAATCACTCTTTGGGTGAAGAAGTACTTCCTTTTATCTGTTCTAACCCAACTGCTCAGCAATTTCATGGAGTGCCCACGAGTTCTTGTATTGTGAGAAAGGGAGAACAACCTGCTCTATCCCATGCAATCTTATAAACTTCAATCATGTTACCCCTCAGCCGTCATTTCTCCAAGCTAAAGCGTGACAAGCGTTTTAACCTTTCTTCATAGGGAAAGTGTTCCACCCCTGTTACAGGGCAGAGCGCCCTGCTCCTGCCCCGAGGCCCACAGGACAAACCCGCCAGCAGCACTGTCACCCCGCAAGGTACCCTGACACCCCAACTTACCAGCGGTGGTGGAGGAACGAGGAACAAAAACGACACAGTCCTGTGGCAGCCAGAAGATGCGCTGGTGAGAAGCTAGGGCCAGCCGCGAAGCGATGCAGCAGGCCGAGCATGACCCCGCCCCCACCTGACACTCCAAAGCCCAGCCGGACAGGCGTGCAGCGAGGCAATCGCGGAGGCCGAAGAGGAGCTCGGAGGATGGGAGGACGGAGACACAGCCGGCCAGAGGCCCTAGGTGGGAGGGGCAGGAAGCTGGCCCAGCATCCCGGGCTTTGAAGGGAGGCAGGGCCAAGGGGGAGGTGTGGAAAGGGAAGGGGGGAAATAATAAAAGGAAGAAGCCGGGAGTAGGTCGAGAAGGAGAGACACCGCTGATATTGACAGGGCAGAGAAAGACGCCCAGAGAGAGGAGAGAGCCCAGGAGGCTGCTGACATGACCATGAGTCATTGAGCGGAGACAGGGAGAGTGGTGAAGGAACCCTCTCTGCGGCCCGTTGTTCTGAGACCCCTCAAGCTCCCACTTCAACCCCCAGCTGCTCCCCTCATCCCTGGGTACCCTCCCCGGTTGGCACCACAGCGACCGACAGAACGGCTTCAGGAGGGCAGCCAGCGCCAGGGTTCGGGGACCGTGACAAACCATTTTATGAGGTAAATTTTTTTCTTAGTGCAGTTATTTTGCTTTATTTTGCTGAAATCTCTCTCTCTTCCCCTCAGTTGCTTCTAGTATACTATATAGGGTTGCCAAATCTGTTTCGGCCGGGAGCGGGGGGCTCCCGGCCAGCGTCTGAGGCGAGCGCGCACGCGGGGGGTGGGTTTTTCCCCGGGCCCGATTTTCGTCGCGTCAAAAATCGGGCCGTCAAAGCGGGGAATTCCCCGCCCCCCGGTGCCATTTGGGAACCCTAATACTATATTATATACTGGTAGTGACAATGTTCGTTAAATATGCTTCCCACTACTGAGCATGGAAATCAGGAGGACTCCAAAAGCAATCGCATTTCCAAAGCACACCAGGGCAAGGTACCCTAGAGGATTCTGCAGCTGGTGGGTGGCAGTGACCTCAAGTCTGTAGTACTTGAGTAACGGCAGACTGGCCCCCTCACTCCCCACAAACACTCCTCGCCAAAGAGCCACTGTCTTTGACCTCGGAGCCCCTGCAAGAATTAAGCAAAACTGAATAGCATCTCTAGTTCCTTCACATGGGTCCGGGCCCAGGACATACTTGGGCCTCTCTCCTTGCCTGTTACCCCCTCCACTTCGTGTGCCCCTAGAAATGTTCTGGTCTCACATTTAGATTAGATGCCTACCTCTGCAATTGAGGTGCACCATGGTCCATCAACAGCAGCATTGCCAGGTCCAGGTTGGGAAACTGCAGGAGATGTGAGGATGGACCCTTGGGGAGGGGAGGGAAGTCAGCCGGGAAGAAGAAGAAGAAGAAGAAGAAGAAGAAGAAGAAGAAGAAGAAGAAGAGATTGGATTTATACCCCGCCCTTCACTTGGAGTCTCAGAGTGGCTTACAAACTCCTCTCCCTTCCCCTCCCCCTTGGGGAGGGGAGGGAAGTCAGCCGGGAAGAAGAAGAAGAAGAAGAAGAAGAAGAAGAAGAAGAAGAAGAAGAAGAAGAAGAAGAAGAAGAAGAAGAAGAAGAAGAAGAAGAAGAAGAAGAAGAAGAAGAGATTGGATTTATACCCCGCCCTTCACTTGGAGTCTCAGAGTGGCTTACAAACTCCTCTCCCTTCCCCTCCCCACAACAGGCACCCTGTGAGGTGGGTGGGGCTGAGAGAACTCTGACATAAACTGCTCTTTTTCAAGGACAGCTGTGCCAGAACTTGTGACTGACCCAAGGTCACATCAGCAGGTGCAAGTGGAGGAGTGGGGAATCAAACCCGGTTCTCCCAGATTAGACTCCGCACACTTAACCACTACACCATAAGGCCACGAATCCACTCTCCAAAGTAACAATTTTCTCCCTGGGAACTGATTTCTGTCATTTGAAGATCAGTTGTAATTCCAGGAGATCACATTCAGAGGCAATAAGCTCTGGCCTCTATGCTTCCACCGCATAAAAGAGAATGCTGGACTCAATGGACCACTGGTTCCTTTCTGTTCTTTTTGTTGTTGGTACGCTGGCACACTTTTCTTTTGCACCCCTCATATTACAGGCACCAAATCCAGGGGTCATTTCCTGCAGGAGCGCACAGGAGCGGAGCTCTGGCAGTAAAGAGCCCAGGGGGCGGGCACATGCAACAAGCCCCACCCCCTGCTCCCACCAGCCCTCAGTCAGAGCAAGAAGCAGCCAGGTAAGTCGCAGAGCTCCCCCCGGCCCTCCGGTCCAAAACAGTCCAGTGGCACCTTTAAGACCAAGTTTTATTCAGGTACAAGCTCTCCCTCCTCTACAAGGACAGATCTGCACGTCCCCCCCCCAATAGCTAGCAATCCAAAACAGTCCAATGGCGCCTGAGCGGTGGGTGTTGCCTCCTCACTTCCAGTGATGTCAGGGGGTGTGGCATATGCAAATAAGTTATGCTAATGAGGTATGCTAATGAGCTCCTGCACCTCTTTTTCTACGAAGTGACCCCTTCTTGAATTTGCAAGCTTCTCCTGGAGTTCCCAAAGGATCCAGCAGTAAAGTCCATACTGCCAACAGAAGTTGTCAATTTTGTAAATGGCTGTCAAGAATATTGGCTGCCAAGGTTATCAGTGCACTGAACAACAAATCCAGAGGCTGGATTCAGCATGATTGGCAAAAACAACATCAAGCAAAAATTGTTCCAGTTGTCAGTGCAAATACTTGGTCTTTTCACTATGAGAGGAAGCTAATGCCCCTATTAGGCCAAGGGACTGATCACGCCAAGCCTAATGCTCATCAAAGTTCCTAGTCTGTATATATTTTTATTGACGTACGCTATAAATCATTATCAAATAAACCATTTCTAATATTTTAATGGGTTTTTTTTTCCTAATTCAGGTAGAACAAGTAGTTTGTGTTGGATTCGTTCACTATGGGAATTTGTGTGGTAAAGTGTCATGGTTGCGGCCTGAAGCATGAACTGTCAAGGGTGGCTTGATCTCTCTTGTCTCATGAAATGGCCCTCTTAGTTACAGTTTTCAAAAGAATATTGGAAGACTGACCTTCAAGGTAGCCAGGATATGTGATCTGCGGATTTCATCGTTCCCTCTATTGCATCTTACTCAGGGCTTTTTTTTGTAGAAAAAGCCCAGCAGGAACGCATTAGCATAATAGGCCACACGCAACAGCAGAAACGCATTAGCATATTAGGCCATGACGGCACAGCTCATTAGCATATTAGGTCACACTTCCATGCCTTCCCTTGGCTTGCCTGGGCACCCTGCGTCTGCGGGGAGCCCGGGCAAGCCCCCCCTTGAAGGAAAGGGAAGGCAGTTTAAACTGCCTTCCCTTGGCTTGCCCGGGCTGGGGAAAGCACGGGGAGGCATTTAAATGCCTCCCTGATCCTTCCAGCCCCCCCCGCTCATCCGTCTTAGAGTCGCCGGGGGGGGGTCACTCTCCAGGCCTTCCCTCTGTAGCCACGCACCCAGAGGTTTTGGCTGTAGTGGGCGTGGCCAACTCTGAAGCCAGCCGGAACACCGTTCCTGTGCGTTCCTGCCCCAAAATAGCCCTGATCTTACTTGATATTAGAAAAGCTAAGGGCCAAACTGTTGCATTGCTAAGTGGATGTTTCATGCTATTTTACTGCATTGTTTTACACTGTATAATCCGCCCTGAGTCTCAGCAGAAAAGCAGGCTATAAATAAACAGGTGGGCTATAAATACACAGTTTCCCCTTCCACCCTGCCTGCTTGAGCTTGATTAACCCCACTGTATGTAGCTGGCTGTCGAGATTACCAGCAAACTGAACAACAAAATACTGCAGATCCGGATTCTGGATTCAGTGGGTTGGCAAAAATGAAACAAAACAAAAATGATGCCAATTTTCAGTGTAAGTACACTACCTTTTAACTGCATAGAATGTTGTTAATAATGAATCACACTCTTAGTCCCATATGTTTTTGTAGAGGCATCTTGTGAAAAGTTGATGGAATGCAATTATCAACTTTTACATGAAGATTACTGCTCAGAAGAGGTCACACCGTATTTTCTACAATGCCATATGATAATGAGCTGAGAGAAAGGGGGTTTCTGCTGTTCTTGTCTACCAAACACAAATTTGCTCATTTCCCTCTTGCTACATTCTGGCATAGTTCTTAACTCAGGCAGTAGACCTGTTTCTGGGATGTACCACTTTAGACCACAGAGAGAGCCTCAAGTAGTTGAATGTTCTTCAATACTCCTTTTCCCACACCAGAAACAATCAAGGTAGGAATAATGGTGAGCTAGAAACTTTCCCCTGATAGCTAGCTTTCTATTTGGAAGAAAACGTTTTGCAGACAACAACATTCCCAGTAGTCCAAGTCTGAAGGCATGTGACACAACCACCTTGCTAAAGCTAAGTCCGAGTCCAAGCCAGTGCCTGGACTAGGGAGAGGGTTCCCAGTACCGCCAAGGTAAATGCCAGTGTATCTGAAACCTCCTTCTGTTCTAGGAAGCAAAAAACCAGAGATGCACATTCAGATAACTAATTAAAATCCAACCCAAATCATGGCTGTTCTGTAGTACTGTTAATATGACTAATAATTCCCAACATGCAGAGATAGTTGAAAACATTCAGATCTTTCCAGTATGCCAAGAACACTGTCTGGTTTCATTGGCAGTAGGTGGGACGGCAAAGGAACAGGGCAACTTAATAGCAAACAATTTCCTGGTGCAGTTCCTCCCACTGAAAGAGTTTACCCTTGTCCCCCACCAAAGAGGATCATTCCGATCCGTGTTCACTGCATAGTGGTCTTGCTTTCCATCCAATGGCTGCATGGTCTCTTTGGCTCTGACAGCCATTTGGGCAAGGGGAACTTAAATTCCAAGAACCTAGGAATCCATAGCTTCTGTGGGGCCAGTCACTATATTTGATCTTTAACTATGAAGGCAGATAGATTTAGAATCAAAGTGCAGGATCCCCTTTCCAATGTTCCCTCTAAGCTGAGTTAGCGTGAGCTAGCTCACGGTTTTTTAGCCTCCGGCTCACACATTTTTGTCTTAGCTCAGGAAGGATGGCTCCAGAGCAAACTAATTTTGGCCGTCGCCAAATCGCTCGCTCACAACTGTAATGCCAGTAGCTCACAAAGTGGAATTGTTGTTCACAAGACTCCACAGCTTAGAGGGAGCATTGCTCACCACCCCTCTTTTCTCTTTCATTTAAGCTGTATTATCCATTTCTGGAACAGGAACATGCTGGATTAAGCTTCCAAATTTGAAAGCCAGCTCATTATTTAAGCAGTCAGATGTTAATAGAGCAATCCTAGCAGAGATGGATCCTTCAAAGTCCATTGAAATCAATGCGGCTTAGAAGGCTGCAACTCTGTTCAGGATTGCATTGTGAAGCTACAATCCAATGCATAGTTATATTTGAGTAAGACAGATGGAACATAGGCCCAGGGGATGAAAAGAACGCATGAGCACACGTGAATGGGGACAAGCTTTAAGTCTGGTACAGACGTAAAATATTCAAGCTAAAAATAATTTATTAGAATAGGTAACAGGGTCCAATCTTTGTGCTCAGTCGTGTGCTTCTCTGTATAATGTCTAAACTGAGAAATATGAACCCGCCGTGATGTAATCTGCGTGATTTCATGCAAAAATCATTAATGGCATTCAGTAATATTTGTGTTATTACTGAACAACTATTCCAGACAACAATTTATTTCTTTTCACAAAGCCAGCTGATCTCCTTAGATGAAATAAAAACAGTGTGAAATCACAGTTGCCATAGAGATGGTAGAATACTCTTCTGCTGGACTGTATCCCATCAATTCACTAAACCTTGGAAATTGAACTAAAAAGCAAAACTTGAAAACATGAAGTGCATACCTAAGAAAAGATAATGCAAATTAGGGGAGTGTGAAACCAAAAGCCAGATTTGGAGGGTGTATAATTGTGAATGCTTGATTCTTTAATTATGGAAATAAAACTAGTCCTATTAGGAAATCAAAGGCGCTGCGGTGGCTCAAGTGGTTAAGACGCTGAACTGCAGGCTGTGGAAGGTCGGTAGTTCAGCAGTTCGAGACCCGAGTGTGCCGCATGACGGAGTGAGCTCCCGTCTCTAGTTCCAGCTCCTGCCAACCTAGCAGTTCAAAAGCAAGAAATTGCAAGTAGATAAATAGGGACCATTTCGGTGGGAAGGTCACAACGTTCCGTGCGCCTTGGTGTTTAGTCATGCCGGCCACATGACCACGGAAACGTCTTCGGACAGCGTTGGCTCTTCGGCTTGGAAACGGAGATGAGCACCGCAACCCTAGAGTCGGACTCGACTGGCTTTCGAGTGAGGGAAACCTTTACCTTTATTAGGAAATCAATCCAGTAACAGTTTCTTTGGATTCAATAGGAAATACATTCCCACCAGTATCTTATACACATATATAAAACTGGGATGAATTTATCAAGGATTGCAGCTTTCACCCATGGGATCTTCCCTCACAAATTTCAGGCAGGAATAAAAGACAGCCTCCTTTGCGTTGCTTTGCTGTCGAGTCACAGCTGACCTTTTTCTCAAGGCAAGAGACGCTCAGAGATGGTTTGCCATTGCCTGCCTCTACTTAACAACTCTGGGCTGCCTTGGTGGTCTCCCATCCAAGTACTAACCCAGGCTGAACCTGCTCACCTTCCAAGATCTGAAGAGGTCAGACTGGCCTGGGCTATAGGGAATTAAAATTCTCACCTGCAGAACTGCTGCGCAAGTGGTTCCCTTCCTGGGATCCTGCAATGGTAAACTGCAGTGATGTGTTTGCAAGAGTGTAAAAATGAAACACGTGGAAAAAGAGAACTGAACCCCGCCATCTACCTCACCCTGCTCTGGCCCATTTCTTTCAGCATTTTCCACTGGGCCCAGGTGACTTTCTTTATCAGTGACAGTGCTTGGGAAAAAAATAGTGGTAAAGGCACAGCAAGAGGCAAAATTCTGCAATCAGCTTAAATTATGGATTATGTAGCTTTAAGACTGCTGAAAGTTAGTCATCGCGAGAAAAAAATTACTAATCCATAATTTACAATATAGACTGCAATTACACTGGTGGACCTCCTGATGGCACCTGGTATTTTTGGCCACTGTGTGACAGAGTGTTGGACTAGATGGGCCTTTGGCCTGGTCCAACATTGGCGTCTCTTATGTTCTTATGTTATGTTCTCCTGGAGCCCTCCCTTACCACAGAGGCCCAGGTAGCGGCCACTGCCAAGTTGGCCTTTTATCATCTCAGGTGGATTAGGCAGTTGGTTCCCTTCCTTGACGGTGCCGACCTGGCTACAGTGATCCATGCGATGGTCACCTCGAGACTAGACTACTGTAACGCTTTCTACATGGGGCTGCCTTTGTCGCGGATTTGGAAGCTACAGCTAGTGCAGAATGCCGCGGCCAGGCTGCTGATGGGTCTCCCTAGAAGGGAGCACATCCAGGCTGTGCTAAGGACACTGTACTGGCTGCCAATAGCATACCAAATCCGCTTCAAGGTGCTGGTTCTTACCTTTAAAGCCCTATATGGCCAGGGTCCAACATATCTACGGGACCGCCTTTCCCTGCATGTACCCCAGAGAGCATTACGGTCTGGTTTTCGAAACCGGCTGACCCTCCCTGGCCTGAGGGGGGCCGGGCTAGCTGCTACTAGGGCCGGGGACTTCTCGGTGGCGGCCCCTACCTGGTGGAATGAGCTCCTGGAGATCAGGGCCCTGTGGGACCTTTCGCAGATTTGCAGGGCCTGCAAGACGGAGCTCTTCCTCTGGGCATATAATTAGGGGCCGCCGCCACCACAGCGCCCAGCCCATAATTTTACCATCGAGAAGCTGCCAGGAGAGCCATTGAGCAGAAGAACATCTAGCACTTACCATCGAGCAGCTGCCATAAGAGCCGACGAGCAGAAGAACATTGAGTACTGTTGGAAATCCACTTGAAATCATTCCATCTAATTGGATTTTTTAATCGCTGCCAGCACTTTGTATTGTACTATTTTTAACTGTTGTGTTTAATTATGTATGTTTTATTCTGTATTTATGTTACATAAGAACATAAGAACATAAGAGACGCCAATGTTGGATCAGGCCAAAGGCCCATCTAGTCCAACACTCTGTCACACAGTGGCCAAAAATACCAGGTGCCATCAGGAGGTCCACCAGTGGGGCCAGGACATTAGAAGCCCTCCCACTGTTGGCCCCCCCAAGCACTAAGAAGACAGAGCATCACTTGCCCCAGAGCCCCTAGCTATACCTTGTGGCTAATAGCCACTGAGGGATCTCTGCTCCATATGCCTATCTAATTCCCTTTTGAAGCCGTCTATGCTTGTAGCCGCCACCACCTCCTGTGGCAGTGAATTCCATGTGTGAATCACTCTTTGGGTGAAGAAGTACTTCCTTTTATCCGTTCTAACCCGACCGCTCAGTAATTTCATGGAGTGCCCACAAGTTCTTGTATTGTGAGAAAGGGAGAAAAGTACCTCTTTCTCTACCTGTTCTTTCCCATGCATAATCTTGTAAACTTCAATCATGTCACCCCTCAGTCGTCTTTTCTCCAAGCTAAAGAGCCCTAAGCGTTTTAACCTTTCCTCATAGGGAAAGTGTTCCAACCCTTTTATCATTTGAGTTGCCCTTTTCTGCACTTTTTCCAAAGCTATAATATCTTTTTTAAGGTGTGGTGCCCAGAACTGCACACAGTATTCCAAATGAGGTCTCACCATTGATTTATATAGGGGCATTATTATATTGGCTGATCTGTTTTCAATACCCTTCCTAATCCCCAGCATAGCATTGGCCTTCTTTATTGCAGTCACACACTGTCTTGACATTTTCAGTGAGTTATCTACTACAACTCCAAGATCTCTATCTTGCTCAGTCTCTGCCAGTTCAGACCCCATCAATGTGTATTTATATTTAGGATTTTTGGCTCCAATGTGCATCACCTTGTACTTGGCCACACTGAACCCCATTTGCCATGTTGACACCCACTCGCCCATCCTTGACAGATCCCTTTGGAGTGCCTCACAATCCTCCCTGGTTTTCACCACCCTGAACAACTTCGTATCATCCGCAAATTTAACCACTTCACTGCTTACTCCCATCTCCAAATCATTAATGAACAAGTTAAAAAGCAGTGGACCAAGTACTGATCCCTGCGGTACCCCACTGCTTACCTCCCTCCACTGAGAAAATTGCCCATTTATACTCACTCTCTGTTTTCTATTAATTAGCCAGTTTTTGATCCATAAAAGGACTTGTCCTTTTATCCCATGATTTTTGAGCTTACTTAGGAGCCTTTGATGAGGAACTTTATTAAAAGCTTTCTGGCAGTCAAGGTAAACAATATCTATTGGATCCCCTTTGTCCAGATGTTTGTTCACCCCCTCAAAGAACACTAACAGGTTAGTGAGACAAGATCTTCCCTGACAGAACCCATGTTACTTGGAAGCCACCCTGAGCCTGCTCTGCAGGGAGGGCGGGGTACAAATCTAACAATAAATAAATTAAATAAATAAATACCACATACATTTAGTCCAAGCCACACAGTCTCCACATGAGCACCACACACTTTCACAGAAGTTGGTACTAATGCTCAAAGATGCTTACAATCAGCCCCGCTCCCCTAAATATCATGCTACTGTTTGGGCATCTCTCTCCCCCTTCCCAATTTTTTGCAAATGCTATTATTTCTCACCAGGCAGCACAACTGCAGCCGTTCATTTTGAATTTGCTTTGGGCAATGGCAGAAATGTTAGCACTCAACAGGCCTCATCAGCCATTCATAGGTTTTCTGTCCACCCTGCCAAGAAGCCATCACTTATTACAAGACATGACAACAGGAATCTGTGCTGTCAGCCTGTGGAATCACCTTCCTAGTGGCAGATTGACGTCTTCACTGGAGTGATTGACAAGGAGTGATAAATAATCAGTTTTTACTTCAGTCCCGTACCCTCCAATGTTTTATAGATAGGGACACACTTCTTGCAGTCCTAATACCCCTAGTGTCAAATGAAGAATCACCACCTGTCATGGATCAACCAGAACCTTGGCCAGAACTTCAGCCAGAACACAGCAGGGACCCCTTGGGAGAAGAGGACTCCTCAGGAGAGCCAGTTTGGTGTGGTGGTTAAGTGTGCGGACTCTAATTTGGGAGAACCGGGTTTGATTCCCCACTCCTCCACTTGCACCTGCTGATGTGACCTTGGGTCAGTCACAAGCTCTGGCACAGCTGTCCTTGAAAAAGAGCAGTTTCTGTCAGAGCTCTCTCAGCCCCACCCACCTCACAGGGTGTCTGTTGTGGGGAGGGGAAGGGAAAGGAGTTTGTCAGCCGCTCTGAGACTCCAAGTGAAGGGCGGGGTATAAATCCAATCTCCTCCTCCTCTTCTACTTCTTTTTCTTTTTCTTCTTCTTCGGAAGAGAGCTTCAAGAAATCAGCTCTGAGGCAGCATTGTTCAAGCAGCAGGACTGTCAGAACTCACAGCTGACAGCTGGGGCAAAACCACCAGTACTCCCTACTAGCTCTGCTACAACAAATGAGGCTCAGGTACTCAGTATCAACCCTCTGGCTTCACCCCACCCACCCACCCTGGAACACAGGAGGCTAAGACGTAGAGCAGAGTTTCAGGAGAGAAGGTGGAGTGCATGAATCCTGGCCCAATGCCGGTTACCGGCTGAAGATGAGTAGTTGCAGGGTCATGTTCGAGCAGCTGGCTGCAATAGGACTTCTTCTGCAGATAGATATAAAAGGCCAGTCAGGGTAGTGTCCTGTGTGGAAGCAACATGTTGGCTTGGTAGGATTGAGGGATTGGTACTCGCTCCGATGCTTTTTAACTTGTTCGTTAATGATTTGGAGTTGGGAGGAAGCAGTGAAGTGGCTAATTTTGTAGATGACACAAAGCTGTTCAGGGTGGTGAGAGCCAGGGAGGATTGTGAGGCACTCCAAAGGGATCTGTCGAGGATGGGCGTGTGGGTATCAACATGGCAAATGGGATTCAATGTGGCCAAGTGCAAAGTGATGCACATTGGAGCCAAAAATCCTAACTATAAGTACACGTTGATGGGGCCCAAACTGGCAGAGACTGACCAAGAGAGAGATCTTGGAGTCGTAGTAGATAACTCACTGAAAATGTCAAGACCATGTGCGACTGCAATAAAAAAGGCCACCTGGTATTTTTGGCCACTGTGTGACAGAGTGCTGGACTAGATGGGCCATTGGCCTGATCCAACATTGGCTTCTCTTATGTTCTTATCTAAGAGCAGTGCGTCCCCCCCAACTACCCTCCCTGGAGTCTAACTGCACTGCGTCCCCATCGCCACGCCAGCCTTGTGTATGGTTGGCCTGCTGCGATCCCCAACTGCCCACCTGGCCTCACCTGGGGCTGCGTATGCAGCAGCAACAGCAGTGCACCAACCCAGCCTGGCATGCCCAGCCTCATTGCCTCACCTGCCACCCAGGGATAGAGGAAGGGCAGCCAGTGCCAGCCGGCCAGCCAGCTACCTGCCCAGCCCAGCAAGCCTGCCTCGGGCCTTACTGTGGCTGAGTGGCAGGCAGGGAGAGCCAGAGCAGGCACATGCGTCCCCTCCACCAGCACCCACTTGTCCAGGGGTGGCCAAATTGCAGCTTGGGGGGCGCATGTGGCTCTTTCACACAGTCTAATTTAATGTTAATAAAAAGTAAGTTTGCATATTTGTCAGCTAAGCTGCCACGAGGAGGGAGAGACATTCTACTTGTTATGCATTCCTTCCCATGCGCTTAATTGCTTCACAGCTGCAACGCTTATATATAACGAGTTACTGGAGGAGTGTGGTGTCTACCTTTCGTGGGATCGTTCTGATTCCCAGCTTTGCTACCATTAGAGACTCTTTCCATCTCCCGCGCGCGAGAGCCCGTCTAATTGGGTATTGCTAGGGGTGTGTGCATACGACTGCCCTATATCCTATTATGCGCACCATTCCTAACAGTGTTCATGTTACTGCATCTATGGCTTTTCAATAAAAGTAAAACCTTCCTGGAAGCGTGTACTTCGTTGTTTTGCTGTGGATCCTGACAATATTTTCCAATAAAAATGTGTGTGTAATATTTGTTCATGTCATGCGGTTCTCAAACATTTGACCTTTATTCTGTGTGGCTGTTATGTTAAGGAAGTTTGGCCACCCCTGCACTTGTCTTTTGGCTGGCACATTCACTGTTGATCGCAGGGAGGCTGTGAGCTCCTTGGCAATGGCGGCACTCTCCACCCGGCTCAGTGAAAAGTCAGGAGGCCTGGGCAGTAAGTTGAGGGCTCAGCCCTGAGATGCCCCACTGTAGTTACAGGCCTGATAGATTTACTCCATTTCATATTTTAAGGACCAGGTGTAGGGAAAACAGCGTTCCATGCGCCTTGGCGTCTAGTCGTGACCACGGAGATGTGTTTGGACAGCGCTGGCTTGGATTCAACTGGCTTTCGAGCAAGGGAAACCCTTATTTATGGGGAAAATAGTACAGGACATGCAAGCAAGTATAAACATTGACCTTGATGCCTTTTTTCTGGAAGCAGAAACCACTTTAGGGGAGGAATGTTTACAGCAGAGAAATAGTAGAAGAGAGGGGGTCATTTAACCCTTTATCCGCTTTTAGTTTTTAAAACTTTTATCTCACTCTTCTCTAAGGAGCTCAGAGTGGCTAATGTGATTCCCCCCCTTTCCACATTTCATGTTCACCACAATCCTGTGAAGTAGGTTAAGCTGAAGATAGTGAGTGGCTAGAGACATTAAAGTTGCAGGTGACCTCCCCCAGATGCTCCTCTACATGTCCTCCAGTTCCGCCCACCAGTGCTTTGAAGTTTGGTAAACATTTAGATTGATTGGAGACAGTCTGTCTGGAAATCAATCTATTCACGAACTGCCACGAACTGCTTGAAATTTCATGGAAAGTTCATGCTAGTTAATCTGCCACAAACTTCAGTTCACGAACCACGAACCAGCCAAAATAGGTTGTCCTCCTCCAGGAGTACTTTACTCCTGGGGAAAAACAGAACCATTCCAAACTGAGTAGCCAAAACTACTTACTTGGGATTGTGAGATTATATGCTTGGAGAAGGTTGAAGGAACAACAACTGCCTTTGTGGTTGTATATGTTGCATCCTGCGTAGAAACTTGGCACTTCCTTGGCCTGTTCCATGTACAGGCAATACATTAGCTGTGCCATTCTATGCAGAATTACACCCTTCTAAGCCCCTTGGCAAAACCACCTCTGCTGATCTCTTGCCTTGAAAATCCCATGGTCCTGGAGTCGCCTTGAGTCAGTTGTTTATTGCCCTTCCTGACCTGGATGGTCCAGGTTTGCCCAGTTTCTTGCCGACACAGCATCCAGTTTCCCCCGGATTCAGTTATTTCTGAGCAAATGTCTGGGTCTTGTACAAGTGATGACAATTGGCCTCAGTGGGTGACATATAAAATGTGTGCATGTCATGTTTTTTGTTTTTTTGTTTTTACATGCTGTATAAAGGTAAAAGTAAAGGTTCCCTTGCTCGAAAGCCAGTCGAGTCCGACTCTAGGGTTACGGTGCTCATCTCAGTTTCAAAGCCAAAGAGCCAGCGCTGTCCGAAGACGTTTCCGTTGTCATGTGGCCGGCATGACTAAACACCAAGGCGCACGGAACGCTGTTCCCACCGAAGTGGTCCCTATTTATCTACTTGCAATTTATACTCTGTATAAAACAGAGTATTTATTTCACATACCATGTTAAGGAACAAGGTTTTTTGACTGGTTAAAAAGATTCTTAATGAAGTGAAGGAGGATACGCGGGACAATCGCTGTTCAGAACTGCAAATTTGACTTTCTAAACTTTGACGGGAGGGCATACAACTTGCGATTTGATTTTGTTTTTCACATTTAACAGTCTCAGTTTCCACATGCTTCCTCTGCTCGGCCCCACCTCTAATTAAATTGGAACAGAATGCAATCAACACACTTCTGTAATTTGGCATTCTATTTTGTCTGCTGATCCAATCCAGCTTTCTGGTGAATGGGATTTTAATTAAAAACTGAAAAATTTAGAGCACTGCCAATCAAAACTTTGAATGTGTTGGAATTAAACAAATTTTGAATTAGATATTGTTGAAGAACATGCTGACTGGCAGTACAAACAGAATATTGGAAGTCTAATCTTACTGTGATCAGTTCCACCAGCAAGTGCAGTTCAGTTAACTTGACCAAACTTGGTGTAGGTAAGAATGCAAGCTCAGAGTGTCTGAGCTGAGTTTTTTGTCATTGTGAAATGCATAAAAACAATGGCCATGAGACAGGCTGCTCCACCACTGAAGGCCAGGGCTGTAACTGTGCTAAGGCTATACCATGGGGAGCAGAGATATGCACCAAAAAACAGGGGTCATTTCCTGCGGGAGCGCACAGGAGCGGAGCTCCGGCAGTAAAGTGCCCAGGGGGCGGGCACATGCAACAAGTCCCGCCCCCTGCTCCCACCAACCACAGGCTACAAGGAGCAAGAAGCAACCAGGTAAGTTGCAGAGGCCTCCCCCCCCGCACCCCAGTCCAAAACAGTCCAGTGGCATCTTTAATGCCAAGGTTTATTCAGGTACAAGCTCTCCCTCCTCTGTGAGGGGAGATCTGTGCATCCCCCCCCCCCATAGCTAGCAATCCAAAACAGGCCAGTGGAGCTTGAGCAGTGGGTGTTGCTTTCTGACACACTTCTGGTGATGTCAGGGGGGGTGTCATATGCAAATAAGTTATGCTAATGAGTTATGCTAATGAGCTCCTGCACCTCTTTTTCTACGAAATGACCCCTGCCTAAAAATATTGGGGGTGGAGTAGCTTTTCTTACCCCAGTTCAGGGTTGATTTTTTTAAAGACCCCCAGCTCCCTGCCCCCAAGCTCCTGGTCTTTAGAGTCACGTCGCATTGGTGGTGCGATCTCTCCACTGTATTCTATGATCCCCCCAAAAATGTTGCTCCTGGGGTGCAGGATACCTTCAAGAATGGCATGGAGACCAATAGGGTTTGCAGCAGGAATGAACTGGCAGAAATTCAATCTTCCGTTCTATGAGTGGAAAAAAAATTGTCTGGATCCATGCCTAGGGTTTGTAGCTGGATTGCTCACCACAAACTGTGGTTTGTTCTAATGTCTGGATTTACAAACTACTGCTTGTTGTGTAGTGCCGCCCCTCAAAGTCACAGAAATGGCAATAGAGTGATGAGGTTCTTTGTGTGGGGTGGCAGAAAGAAGGCAAGAAGCATAGAAGGTTCAAATTGTGATGGTGGCACTGTGAGGGCCAGACTGTGGGGCAGAAGGCACCAGCTCGTGTGCTCAACAAAGGGTCTCAAAGGCAGGTTGCAGCTTCACAATGAAAGTGTGCACTGCCATCCAAATGCGGGCACGCATGATTGCATCCAGAATCTGAAATTATCTGACTGCACAAGGGAGCTGGCATTTATTACCAATGTCTGGTAGACTCAGGGGTCGTTTCGTAGAAAAAGAGCTAGGGGGACTCATTAGCATAACTCATTAGCATATGCCACACACCCCTGACATCACCGGAAGTGTGTCATAAGGCCACACCCCCTGACATCACCGGAAGTGTGTCATAAGGCCACACACCCCGCCCCCAATCTTGCAGCTCCACCGCCGAGCCCCATGAGGGGCCCAGCGGTGGACCTGCAAGGCCGGCGGGAGTGCAAGGAAGCCGCGCGAAGGCCCTCCCTGGCCCCAGGCAGGCAGGGGCGGGGAGAGGCAGGGAGGAAGCAACTTACCCTCCCTCTTCTCCTGCCTCCTCCTGGCTGAATGAGCGCCGGAAGCAGGGTGGCCGGAAGCAGGGGGCGGGGCTTCGTCATGTGCCCCGCCCCCATACCTCACCCGGGGGAACTGCGATCCCCCGCGATCCCCCCCGAAATGACCTCTGGGTAGACTAATCAGAGTTTGTTGCACAGACCACAAAGATCACATTTTATCGGTGATAGTGCAATCCCGAGAACCCCCTCCTGGGAGCAGGCCCCTTTAAACTGACCCGAGTAGACCTGGTTAGGATAGTTAGTTCCTTTATACCCCATTCTTCTCCCCAAGCGAGGACACAAAGCAGCTCACATCATTCTCTTCTCCTCTGTTTTATTCACACAAAAACTCTGTGAAGTAGGTTAGGCTGCATGTTTATAGGACTGGCTCAAGGGCGCCCAGCAAGCTTCCATGGCCGAGTGGGGTCACTCAGGTCTCCCGGACCCTGGTCCAGCACTCAAAACACTACACCATGCTGGCTTTTTAAAGACTGCTGCCTTAATCTCACGAATGTTTCAAGGCCAAGCAGCATAGCTACGCATAGTAGAATAATGAGGACAACGTAGAAGGATATGAGTAACTGAATCAGGTTCACTATAGAGAGAAATGCAGGTTCTATCCCTATAGGGGATACCCCTATATCTGCCTGAAACAACAGTCGAAGGAAA
The DNA here is from genome assembly GCF_001447785.1 of Gekko japonicus. Taxonomy (NCBI): domain Eukaryota; kingdom Metazoa; phylum Chordata; class Lepidosauria; order Squamata; family Gekkonidae; genus Gekko; species Gekko japonicus. The sequence continues at coordinate 59,185 of NW_015161997.1, read as the reverse complement.
GAGATTAAATCTCGCTAGCATAAAAACTGGCCGATAAAGTGGAAATGTTAGATTAGAGATGTACAAAGCCATAGAGGCTTGGGGGGGGGAGGAGTTCAAGAAAGCGTGGAGAACAGAACTGCCAGCATTAATTATTTGGGCTTCCATATCCCAAATCCTCCTCCGCACCACCTGCAAAATAGCTGTTTCGCCGCAGTTATACAGAGAATCCAAGTCAATTCCCATAGTTTTGATTTTATGCACTATGGTTTGTGACCAGGTGGAAATATATGGATCTGCTAGAAGTTGAACAATAAGACTTTTGGGAGGGGAACTAAAGTGCAGATGCAACCAGTATTTGATAGTGGTGATCCACGCCCGTGATTCAATAAGATGAAAACCTAGCTCCGCACAGAGGGGAAAATAGGAGACGGAGTTAGGAAAACCTAGAATCCTGCGAAAGAAGGTAGAACTTATTAGTTCTATTCTTTTATTAAAATTTTGAATCCATATAGCACTGTAAACCATGTGCAGACACTTTATTCATGCCTCCTTTTTGATCCAGCCGCTAATTCTGAAATGAAAAAGATTTGATGTGTCTCTTGGTTCCTCAACAGCCAGTTTGGTGTAGTGGTTAAGAGTGGCAGACCCTGGAAGAATCAGGTTTGATTCCCCACTCCACCTCTATGTGTAGCCAGCTGGGTGACCTTGGGTCAGTCATAGCTCTCTCACAGCTGTCCTCTCAAGAGCAGTTTGTGTCAGAGTTCTCTCAGCCCCACCCACCTCACAGGGTGTCTGTTGTGAGGAGAGGAAGGGAAGGAGATTGTAAGCCGCTCTGAGACGCCAAGTGAAGGGCGGGGTATAAATCCAACCTCTTCTTTTTCTTCTTCTCACTTTCCCACAAAGTACAGAGAGGTGACACAAAGGTGGTTACCACAGGGGTTGTTGTTCAGTGGCTATCATGCCAGCAATATAACAAATAAATTAGGCTTTAGAAAATAGTCTGCAGTGGAATTGGTGGAGTTGCCAGAATATGAAGAATAGTTTATCTTCACTACAGCAATGGCGAATGTCTACGAAAGATAAAGATTAGCTTTCCCTCATCTTTGCAAACTCAGTGCCTAAATTTGCATCTTACCTTGATTAGAAGGAGGTGATAATTAATTGGGGCTGTTGGATTTTCTGCATACTAAACATGCAGCTGCAAGACATGATTTTCATGCCTGTGGTTTGCAATAACATTTTTTTTAAGTGCTAGGAGCCAAACATGCTTGATACTACAACCAAACACAGAGAACATGCAGCCATCATAAAGAAAGCCTGAGTTGGATTTGCAAAGAAATCAGCTGTTAGGGGTGGCATACGTTCCATCCCCCAAATAGCATAAGGCACTAAATAAGAATTAATGTAGGTAAACCACAGAACATCCATCCCAGCCACTGATAGGACTGTGGTGCACTGGTTAGAGTGTCAGACTAGGATCTGGGAGACCCAGCTTCGAATCCCCACTCTTCCATGAAAGTGTGCTGGGTGACCTTGGGCCAATCACACAACTCTCTTAGCCTAACCTACCTGAGGGTTAGTTTGAGGATAAAATAGAGAACAGCAGAACAGTGTAAGCTGCTTTGCTTCCCCTTGGGGGAGAAAGGTGGGGTATAAATTAAGTATCTCCAGTTACTGTGCCTCTCATCGACACCCAAAGCTACTGGAAGTGGTTAGAAACCCAGTCCCATGATACTTGACAGTAGGACTCTTTTTGTAGAAAAAGCCCAGCAGGAACTCATTAGCATAATAGGCCACACCCAACAGCAGAAACTCATTAGCATATTGGGCCACACCCCTGACAGCACAGCTCATTAGCACATTAGGCTGCACCCCCATGTTACTAGAAGTGTGGTCATCCAGCCACACCCACCTTTTGCTTCTTATTCTGTTTACCTTGTTTGGTGTGAAAACCCAGGGCTTTTTTTGTAGCAGGAACTCCTTTGCATGTTAGGCCACACACCCCTGATGTGCTCGTCCTAAGGAGTTTCTGCTGTGGGGTGTGGCCTATTATGCTAATGAGTTCCTGCTGGGCGTGGCCAACTTGGGAGCCAGCCGGAACTCCGTTCCTGTGCGTTCCCGCCCAGAAATAGCCCTGCTTGACAGATTTAGAGGGGATAGCCTAAGGCAAAGGGCTGGAGGGGTGCCTGTCCTGGTTTGGGGGGGGGACGACAACTGTCATGGACTATATTCAAATCCTGAAAAATTAGAGGGGGCCCAAAGACACTCTTTTTCTGGACTACCATTCAAATACAAGGCTGGGAAACTGCTAGGGTTGCCAGGTCCTTACTGGCTGCTGGTGGGCGGCTCCAGGAGCTGGTCTGGGATCTTCCTGCACGTGCGCCACGATAACATCACCCAGAAGTGACATCATCATGCCACCAAAGGGCTGGAGGGGTGCCTGTCCTGGTTTTTTTTTGAGGGGGGGGCATCTTTCATGGACTATATTCAAATCCCGAAAAATTAGAGGGGGCCCAAAGAGACTCTTTTTCTGGACTACCATTCAGATACAAGGCTGGGAAACTGCTAGGGTTGCCAGGTCCTTACTGGCTGCTGGTGGGGGGCTCCAGGAGCTGGTCTGGGATCTTCCTGCACGTGCGCCACGATAACATCACCCAGAAGTGACATCATCATGCCACCAATGTTGGGGGGTGACGCTCTAGTTTTTGGGCAAAACCATGATTTGAACCCAACTTTACCATAGAGTTTTGCACAAAAACTAGAGTGTCACCCCTCTGACATCAGCAACATGATGATGTCACTTCTGATGTCATTATGTCATGTTTGTGGGCATTGTGGGTGGGGTTTCCCCCACTGGCCAACTGGCTGGCAACAGAGAGGGGCCTGCAAAGGTGGGGGATCCCCCACCCAGACCGGGGGCCTAGCAACCCTAGAAACTGCCTAGGTTGCTAACACAGAAAAGTTTTGATGGCCAAGGCTCAAGTCTTTGAGCACAAACACAGCACTGAGTTATCATATCCCACATGTCTGGTAATTTGGAAGCCAACCTATATGGCCTACAAGGTAGGGCTGCCTGGCCTCCTGCTACATATGGACCATGAGGCAACTCGAGAACCAGTGTGGTGTAGCGGTTAAGTATCTGGGAGACCCAGGTTCGAATCCCTGCTTGTGCCATAGAAGCTTTACTGGGTGACATTGGCCAGTCGCACACTCTCAGCCTAACCTACCTCACAGGCAGGGTTGCCAGCTCTGGGTTGGGGAATTCCTAGAGAGTTGGTGGTGGAGCCTGAACAGAGACCTCAGTGGGCCATAGTGTCTTAGGCCACTTCAGAAGATGGGCTCTATGGTATTATACCTCACTGAAGTCTCCCCTCCCTCCCCAAACCCCGCCCTCCTCAGGCTCCACCCCCCAAATCTCCAGGTATTTCCCAACCCAGAGCTGGCAACCCTACTGCAAGACTAGCTCAAGAAGGTTGGGAAACCCTGCTCTAGACACCACACCATGGAAAGTACACTGGTAAATATTCACAATGAACTATTCCTCACCTTCATTTCAGTAATAAGGTTGTAATGTTTCCAGCTTCTCTTCGCTCCCAGCAACCTTCATGGCATTGTTAGAGAGTGGCCAGCATCAGCTTCTCTTAGCTTCCAAGATGGAACAGCCACCTTCAGACTATTCCCTTTGGAAAACCATTGAAAGCTTCTCAATAACGTGACTTCCGGTTTAAGCATTTCGATGCTCGGCCGTGTCCCGTCTCGCTCTGATGGAGACGCGCCAAGACCCGGCTAACGGGAGGGGTCCGAGTTCATCCCGGACCTCCCCGGGGTCTTTGTAGGAGACCCCCAGCCTGGGGAGCTGAGGAGAGCCTCTTCCAAGGCGATGGCCAAGGAATTGAGGCTCACCTTCTTCCCCAAAAGGTACCATTGCCGCGAAGCCAGTATGGCGCCCAGAGATGACTGCCAGAGCAAGCAATCATGATAAACCTTTAAAAATGCTTCTGAAAGATCTCCAAGGCTCCAAACTGTGAGATAAGCAAAGCTCAGGTGAAAAAAGCGGAGTGAACCTTGGTAGTAATTGGAAGCACCTAAGTTTGAAGTGCTGGGGGAGAGGAAATCAAGAACACCTTCCCTATTTTGAGTAAGCTTTAAAAACGGTTTTAAATTGGAAATCAAAAGACTTTGAGCTAAAATAAATGCATAAGAAGTTAAGCGAATGCAAAAACTGCTAAAATATACAAAACGGGACTAAATCGCATAACTTTTGTCTTGTTTTGGAAAACATACTTCTTGGGCTGGGAGAGGGCACCGGAGAAAAAACTGGTGACTGGAAATAACATACCAACGACTCCCTCCCAGAACCAGGAAGTAACTACAGACTTCTCTTCACTGTTAGCAAATGCACTGCACCCCCTAATGGATCAGATGACTAACCTCAACATTAAGCTGGACAATGTCCAAAAACAACTGAATCAAATGGATAAAAGAATCTCAGCAACTGAGAAAACATTGAAAAAGATGGAAAAACAGCCTGAGAGCATTAACAGAAGAGT
>NW_015161997.1:40308-54335 GCF_001447785.1 Gekko japonicus | reverse complement strand
TTGGCAGTTGCCTTGGCCCCATTAATGGATTATAAACAAGAAGATTTAATAAAAGAGATGGTTGTGGCTTATAGGACTTATCTGGACTTTATAAAAAAAACAAACTCCCAGGGGAAACTTATCTAAAATTCACGAAACGATCTACCAGAGATCTGGTGCTAAAGTCAACAATGGGAAAATCCTTAAAAATCAAGAATGAAGATGTAAAAATTTTGAAAGACATCCCTTTCGAAGTTAGAAAACGGAGGAAACTCTACAGGATGCTTATTCTCACTCTGCAAAAGAAGGGAATACCATACAGATGGCTATTCCTGGAAGGGCTGAGCTTCAATTTCCAGGACAAAAAATATAAAATTGACTCTGTTCCAAAAGCAGAAAAATTTATGGATCAAATGTTCAATACAAAAAAGAAGCAGAAGGAAAAGAATTTAAAACCGGATGGGGAGGAAGAAGAAGAAGAATCCTACTCACAGGATTCAACAAGCCAAAATTCCACGTCATCAGAATAATCTGAATCGGAGAAAGGAGAGGCTGCCCCCAAACTCCAGAAAATGAAGAAACGCAAGAAGAAAAGACTCTAGAGCTAAGACAATACCATTAAAGGCAGTAATTGTGTTAAGCTATTAAATGTGTACTATCATAATTGAACCAAATCTTGATATAACGTGTAATATTAGGTTAAAAAGCATTATTTTTTCAACTATTCAGATTGTGACATGTATTAGACTTCTCCCTTCCCACAAATCCAGTAGATGAAATAGATTAGAATGGTAGTATTCCTTTCCCTATCAAGTAGATATATGTATTAGATTTCCTTTACCCATCACCCATAGTAATAGTGTTAGGGTATTAGTAGCCCTTTCCCCATCCCATAATTGTAGTGTGTAGAAAATGCAAATTTCCCCCCCAATTTTACAGTTCAAGAATGAAGACTGAGGACTAAGGTCACCCAAGGTCACCAAGTCAACATGCAAGCAGGAATTTGAACTTAGACCTTTAAGGCATAAGCCACCCGCTGTGATCCATTATTCATCATTGTCTCTAAATAAATTACTGTTAGCAAAACAAATCTTTTCCAAACTAAAACTAATTCAGTGGGAGCTTAAGAAATGAGAACACACAGTACACGTAAGGAAAACATGTGGACTGCCAAGCCAAAAATGGCAACTTCCTAGAAGAACTTTCCATTTCTGTTTATTATATTGCCGCTTACTTATTCAGAAATGATATTCATTTTAAGAAGCCATTATTATTTATACCCACAGGATGTCTCCTAGCGATGCATTTTAATGAAATATCTGAGCAACAGCTACTAGGGGTGGGGGGAATGCTGATTTGTAACAGCCAGAAAACACTAAAGGGACAACAGAAAGGGTGACTTAAAAATTTCTTGTTCAAAAACTACTTATATTTGACATTTATTTATTACTGGCAACATGCCAGGCAGTGTATAAAACCAATGGGAGAAAAACAACTGCTGTGGCTACCAGCTGCAAATTACAATTCTAAGTACTTTAAGCCTGCAGTTATTTTGCACCCTGGTTATATAAAGGAATTCCTTCTCCCTCATGCCTCTCCATAAGATTTTCTGTTGTGCTTTCATTGTATAAATTGCACCAAAACAGGCCCAAACACAGGGACTTCTCAGCTGTGGCCCCCCATTTGTGGAATTCCATGTCCTAAGAGGCCTTCCTGGACAATCCTTAGGACTTTGTTTCTTGGACCAAGTTTTCTATTGCTAGAATTTTTGTTTGACTGGCTGAGATAAAATTGTTGAGTAGGCCCTTGCTGCAATGGGATTTTATGGTAGGATTTTTCGGGGGGGTTTAAGGGTTGCTTTTATTGCTTTCATGAGAACAGAATTGCAAGCCACATTGGGAGTCTTTGGCAGGAGATATGAGATACAAATGTAAGGGGTTAAGGTCCCTCCCCTTTCAGTTCCCTTATGTTCGGGAGGGGGGACAGGGTTGAGCAGCTCTCTTGAAAAAGGAACGTTTTACACAAAAGATGAAAGAAAACCCAAGTGCAACCGAGTCGCTACTTATTTATGTGCTTTGTCTCTAGTCATTACTACTGGGTGGGTTATAAATTGTTTTTAAAGGACCAATGAATAGATTACAGAAGTTGTCTATAAGAAAGGAGAGGGAAAAACTCTCATAAAAAGGAGAGGATAACACGTACAATACAGAGCTTCAGTTACCAGGGTGTTATTCTGTTTGGGATTGCACCAGTAGTTGTTGAATCTAATTCACAGTTGATTATTTGCAAACTGTGTTTCTACGTGGTTTGGGGAAAATGGCATCAGAATTCTGTTGTCTGCATTTTCACAACTGTGTGAAAGAGAATGACACATAACATATACAGGCTGCGGTCACACGGAGCAGTAGCCACGCTACTGCGACGGAAGATAGGCGGATTTTCCGGGCGCGATCTCACCGCCACATCTGGGAAGCATAGAGCTCCCGTGGCTCACCCAAGGCTTCCCGCCAAAGATGCGCGGTTAAAAACTAGTACCTCGGAGGTACTAGTTTCCGGAAACCGCGGGGCAAGGGCGGGCGTCTGATCGCGTTTCCGGTGGCATCCGGCGCCCGCCCATGCCCCATTGCGAAAAGGGTTTTTTTTCTCGAAGTCTCCAGGGATGCGCACAAGCACCCAACAGGGCATGCACATACTTCAGGTTAAAAAAACAACAACACACAACCCCGTTTGCCGTGCCGCTTCTTTGGCGCGTCATGTGATCGGCATCTCACCCCTAACCACGGGACCTTGACGGGACCGCGACGCTGGCCAGATGTGTCCATGTGATCACGCCCGTTAAATCCACCCGGCATTCGTCCCTCTCGCGCTGCTAATTGTGCGTGTGATCGGAGCCCTAGGCTACTATTCTTGCTGGGGATAGAAAATATTCTTAAACAAGGAATTATGGATTATGTGGAAGGGGGAAACAGAAATGTTCTCCTTTTTCATCATACCAGAGCTCAGGGTCACCACATGAAATAGACTGGCAGCAAGTTCAGGGAATTACTTCTTCACACAGTGCACAATTAGTTCACAGGATTCACTGCCAAAAGGCATGGGGCTTTTCTGCATTCTCATTTTCCTTGCTTGTAAGGTCCCATTTCTTCGGGGGAGGGGGAGGTCTGTTCTGCATGTGTTTTGCTCCCTCTAGTGTTTGATTCAATATAACACCGGCTTCTTTCCCACATAAAAACCTGTAGTTTATATCTGCAAGGAGATATCCTGGGCATAATCTGGTGTAATATCGAATCGACCACTAGAGGGAGAAAAACATGTGCAGAACAGGAAACTCCCCCCCCCCCCAAGAAATAGGAATTTACAAGTGAGGAAAATGAGAATGTGGAAAAGCCCATGGTAAAGACCACTTTCCTGCATGGCTTCCGGGTCAATTCTGAAAGGTAGGTTTCTTGCACATGGGTCTCTGGGCACTACTGTGAAGTGCACAGCATAATCCACCTATCCTAGATCCATTGAGAAGAAACTTCTATGAAGTGAAGAACAACTATGAAACAGTCTCATTCTAATGGTTAACCTTCAAACTGGCAAATTGTCTATCTATGTATTTCCTTCTCCCAGCATCCCCGGAGAAAGAGAAAGAGTGACAGGCCTAAATTTCCCAATGGATTTCATGACTGAGGGGGATCTAAATCCAACTCCCCCCAATCCTAGTCCAACGCTCAAACTAGGATTGTCTCTTCTGGCCAGATGGGTCAGACACAAAGAAAACAAAAACAAGTATTTGTGAAGACCACAACTTACAATTCTTGTTGAGATTCTCCAGTCAATTATCTAAACTTCTCCTACTTTCTTCCCTTTTTTCAGTTCTTGAGATGCAACTGTTATCTTGCTATTTCTATATCTGGCAACTACATCCCAGATACTTTCCCTGAATTTCAACAATGCTTGTGCAAAGTGAGTTGTGTTCCTGCATCTGATCATTTATTCCCATGGTACAGTAGCAAATATCATGGCATATCCCTAGACAAAAAGCTAAGTGCCTTTATTTATTTCCTTCCACACTAGTGGGCTTTGATTTCAATTAGATCACTCCACAAACCTGTATTCTCTCAGGTGCTAAATTACGTACACTAAAGAAAAACAATACCAGATGGCACCTGTGGAACACTGCGTAACAGGCTGGAAACCTTGACCATGCAAAGTCTTTCATCAGCACTTGGAAATCCTTGCAGCTTAATTTTCATCTATGTATTTAAACAATAATATACAAAGACAACAAAACACTCTGTGTACATTTTTAAGACTGAGTTAGTTGTACAGGCAGATTTAGCCAGGAAATCTAGGGATATAAAGCTGTGCTGTATCATGGTCTGATCCTTGTGATTTTGGAGAAATTCAAATTTCCGCGTTTCTCTGTTAATGGGTAAAGGTTAAGAAGAGAAAGTGGAGCTGGGTGCAAATGCCCACAATTTTACACAAGAAGATGCATAGTTTTACTGTATATTTAACTTCCCACCCCAACCCTTAAGTTGCCCCACAGTTTTTGGTTAGATAAAATCTTCATGGTGCAGCCCACAAGGAAAACAATCTGACAAATGGCTCTGAGAAACATTTGGTAGCTGAAACAAACTAGGCAAAATTGAATAAGTATGCAAGAGTTACCCAATTAGCACCAAATATTCCAGCATTTGAAGATTCAGCAGACGATTCTAGACACAGACTTTACTGTTTCATTTCAACAAGACCATGAGAAGAGAGACAACATATCCCTAAAACTATTAATGCCAACAACAACATACTAGGTAGTTATAGCTTGGTAAGCTGTACCAGGGAGGAGCTAGAAGGATGGAACAGAGGAGTTTTTCTCCAAGCGAGTGAAGAACTCTTATGTGCAGCTGTATATTAAAGACAAACATTACAAAACACCGAAGTTCATATTCCAGGTCCAGGGAACTTGGGATATGTTTTGTCTATCCCCACAGTGTGGACCTGCCTGGGAAGCAATGGAAGACTGTAGTGGATGACTCTCTAAATTTCCAGTTTGTTTTAGATGGTTAATACAATCTACCTCATTGCACTATCTCCCCCTTTTTCTGGGTCCCTGAAAAGGGTTGCCAACTGGCCAAATTTCCAATGGCATGATCAGTCCCCCTTTTCAAGCTGAATGACATTTTTCTTATGTTGGAGGGAATATCAGAGAGAGAGAGAGAGAGAGAGAGACAGACAGACAGACAGACAGACAGACAGACTGGTTTTTAAACTGCTGGTACCTTTTTTGGTATTTATTGATAGGTTTATTAACGTATTAAGAACATTTGTAACAATAATACATGCTGTATTCCAATCCTTGGAGTTGGTATTAAACATTATTTTCATGCCATTTATAAACTCTGGACCATCTTTTTTGGAAAATCTTATCATCTTTTCTTTGAAGTATAATATTAAGCTTGTCCATTTCCGCAATTTCATATAGTTTTCCTACCAAATCATCTCTAGAGGGTAATTTCTCAGATTTCAAACATTTAGCTACAAGAATTCTAGCTGCAGTAAGTATATATGTCAACAAGTATACATTATAGTGCCCATAACAATCTGGTATAATGTTCAAAAGATATATTTCTGGTAACAGTTGTAAATTTATATCCATTATCTCTATTAGCTGTTTGATACATTGCCAAAATTTATAGATCTTCTCACACCTCCACCACATATGAAAAAATGTACCTATATTGATTTTGCATCTCCAACAGTTTTTCGAAGCATCTTTATCACATTTGGCTACTCTATCTGGTGACCAGTGCCACCTATAAAACATTTTAAGGAGGTTTTCTTTGAAGGAGGTTGATCTTAATAATTTTACAGCTTTCCATATCTTTGACAACTCATCCAGGTTATAACCTATGTCTTGCATCCAAACTATCATTGGTGTTTTTACTGTTTCATCTTGCATAAAGTCATGAAGTAGAAAGTTATACATTTTTGTATCAGTTTATCAGACGTTGATAAGCATATTTTGTCTAAATCAGTTTTTGCATTATAGAAGCTTATTGCTTTAACATACCACGTGAGATTAATGCTATTTGTTCATAATACCTCAATTGTTTTTAGTTCATTATTCTCATCTAGTAAGGTTTCATAGGGTTCTCTTTTCTTTTCTGACATCAGTGTGGGCTTTGTAGATGCCTCTAGTGGTGAGACCCACTTCAGAATTTTATCATAAAATCTTTCTTTTATTTTTCTCCAAAGATTTATTAATGCCCCTCTGATTTAATGGTTACGAAGGTTTGAGTGTATTAGATCCTTGTCATACCAGATATAGGTGTGCCAGCCCATATATAGGTCATGACCCTCCAGTTGTAACATTCTCATATCCTTTTTTTAGTTTCCATGATAATACTTTTAGTGACCTGGGACTCTTGAACCAGTATTTTTGTTTTATGAATAAAAGATTTTTCTTAATCTGTGTTGTTTTTAAAGAGTCTAGTTTTTTACGTTCTTGTAATAACTGTTTATAATTTTTTTTAAGCCAAATAATTTATGTTTTGTTTCTTATTCTTTAATTTTGTCCAAAAGAGTATGTTTTAATATGTTTCTCTTTTTGTTGTAGGCTGAAGTGACTGCTATGGCTTTGCCTGTGCTTTCAAGGCATCCCACGTGATTTCTTTAGAAACTCCACAATCTAAATTGAAATGAAAAAAAGTTTTAATTTCTTCTTCTATTTCTGCATTTGCTATGGGATTTAATAAAATGAATTTGTTCAAAGACCATTGTCTAGTAAAATTCTCTGTATTTTTATCTGAAATAAAACATTCTACCTATGCATGATCAGATATAGTTCTTAATCCTATATCAGGATTAGCTGCTTTGTTTATTAAAGAGTTGGATATTAAAATATAATCTATCCTTGAGAATGACCCATGACGACTAGAAAAAAGGGTGTAGTCCCGGACTCCATTATTAAATGTTCTCCAAACATCACATAAACTATATCTAGAAAGTAATTCCAAAAGTTCTGATGTTTTTTCCTTATTATTAGCTCTAAAATTATGAACTTCTTTGTTTCCAGACCTGTCTATATTAGGGTTCATTACACAATTTAGATCTCCTCCCAATCAATGTTCCCTCTAAGCTCTGGAGTCTTGTGAGCAAAAATTCTCCTTTCTGAGCGACTAGCATGAAAGTTGTGAGCGAGGGATCTGGCTACTGCATCAATTAGTTTGCTCTGGAGCCATCCTTCCTGAGCAAAGACAAAAATCCGTGAGCCGGAGGCTTAAAAACTATGAGCTAGCTCACACTAACTCAGCTTAGAGGGAACACTGCTCCCAATATAATTGGACCCTCTTGAAATTGATCTAACATAGGCAAAGTATTTTGGAGAAAAGTAATTTGTCCTTCATTAGGGGCGTATATAGAAGCTAACGTATACAGAATATCATTTATAAAACCTTAAAAAAAATAAATCTACCAGTGGGGTCTTTTTCCTGTGCTTTGCATACAAATCTTACTTGCTTAGATAATAAAATTGCCACCCCCCCTTGATTTTGATGAACCTATTGCTTAATATTGTTGAGAAAACCAACGTGATTTAAAAACAGGTAAGTCTTTGTTTTTTAAATGAGTTTCTTGAAGCATTAATATATCAGGTTTCATTTTAACTAACTCTGATAATACTCTTTTGTTCTTGATTCTGCTATTCAAGCCTCTACAATTAGTAGAGACTATTTTCCATTTTGACATCATGTTTTACCAAATAAGTACTCAAGTCTCTATCAATGCTTGTAACAATAAAAAACTTTTCCAAAGAGTTAGATCTATATTTTTGAGTAACTCTTTAAAAAATGCTTCTGGTCTATAGAGGTCTTAAATGCCTCTTTTAGTGAAATAACTGTGACCCTAAGAATAGTAAACCACAAAATGAATACCATAACTTGACTTATAGGCAGTCTTAATGCTATTTTACTTAACACAACACATAAACATAACCAACATTGAAACCAATAGGCCTCACTCATGAGGCCAATCCACTTAATACCTTTGCTTATACAGATTAAAACTGTATATAACTATAACTATCTAAAATGCTAATTTGTTGTTGTTCAATCGCACAGTCGACTCCGACTCTTCGCGACCCCATGGACAAGATCACGCCAGGCCCTCCTGTCTTCCGCCGTCCTCTGAAGTTGGCTCAACTTCATGTTCATTGCATCTATGACACTGTCTAACCATCTCATCCTTTGCCGTCCCCGTCTTCTTTGACCTTCAATCTTTCCCAGCATCAGGGTCTTCTCCAGTGAGTGCTCCTTTCTCATTTGGTGGCCAAAGTATTTGAGCTTCAGTTTCATTATCTGGCCTTCCAGGGAACAGTCAGGGTTGGTTTCTTTTAGGATTGACTGATTTGATCTTCTTGCAGTCCAAGGGACTCTTCTCAAGAGTCTTCTCCAGCACCATAGTTCAAAAGAATCTATTCTTCGGAGCTCGACCTTCCTTATAGTCCAACTCTCGCAGCCATACATGACTACTGGGAATACCATTGCTTTGACCATGTGGACTTTTGTTGGCAGGGTGATGTCTCTACTTTTTATCATGCTGTTGAGGTTCGCCATCGCTTTCCTCCCAAGGAGCAGGCGTCTTTTAATTTCATGGCTGCTGTCACAGACTGCGGTGATCTGGGATCCCAGGAACGTGAAGTCTGTCACTATTTCCACGACTTCCTAATAGAAGGAAGCAAAAAAGAAGGTTCTACCTAGCCCAGCTCTATGTTGGAATAACAATTTGTAGTAATATGACTACCCTTGTTTAACGTTTTTTCATAAAGAATAAAACACTTTTTCTTTCCTGTTCTTATTTAAGTTACCCTTAAGCAGCCTATTGTAATTATTTTGTTCAACACCTTTAATACTCAAAAATTAAAAAAAACATTTGTAAAGATTGATCCGATGTAGGTGAAACTGGTCTGGAAAAGTCTATTTGCAAAGAGGATAGAAGGTCATAACCTGATGTTAAATCTTTAGCTTGCAAGCGTTGGCCATGATGAATTATTGGCAGGGTACTGGGAGGAGTCCATCTGTATCTTATTTTGTTATGGTTAAGTTTCTCTGTGAGAGGTTTGAGTTCTTTCCTTTTCTGAAGCGTTTCCGTTGATAGATCCAATAATACTAGAATTTTTTCCCCTTGATGTTGGAGTCCTAGGTCCGTTCTGGATGACTTTAGTATAATTTCTTTTGCTTGCAGGTCTGAAAAAGTTAATAAAATGTCTCTAGGGAATTTTTCGTTGCGGCTTGATTTAGGGCCTAGCCTGTATGCCTTTTCTATCTGGATTACAGCCATTTCTTCCTCTTTTAACTGTGAAGCCAGCCAGGTGGTTATAAAGGATTTTAAATCAGACTCACCAACTTGATTTTCAACAATGCCTCTTAGTTTCAGGTTTTGTTCTTTGAGTCTGTTTTTCATCAACATTATTTTTTCTCTGGCCCATTCTTCCAATGCCTGGAGACTCCTGGTGTCGTAATTTATGGCCTCTGATTGTTCTAAAGCCATATTTGCCGTTTTAGCAACCTCAGCCATGTTTTCTTTCAAGATTGTCAGTTGTTCAGAGATTGGAGCCAAAGTTGTTTGAAATGTATTGCCAATGCTCTCTTCAAGGGCCGAAATGGTTTCTAAAAATTCTTGCCTGTAAAGCAAGGTTTCAGTCCCATGCTTCGGCATCATTGCGTCTGCCATGATGGATGAGTCCTTGCCGTCTGCTTTTTTATTACTGGCTGTAAAGTGTTTGGTAATAGGCAGTGAAGGATTTATTTGAGTCTTCCCTTTTCTCTGGCAAGTTCTGCCCATGTCCTGGAGGAAAAAGTGCTTCGTAGTATCGGGTAGCCTTGTTTATTGCGAGCTGGAGTTGGGAGCCAATCCTTTAGGCGTCCGCCATTAACTTCGCGACACCCTGCCCCCACATTCTCATATCCTCTAACAATATCCAGTCTCTAATCCATCCCAACGCTGAAGCTTGATAATATAAGGACCAGTTCGGTAAACCAAAACCACCTCTCTCCTTTTTATCTTGAAGTAACTTCCATTTAATGCGTGCTTTTTTTGGGTACCATAAAAAATTTCTTATTATCTTATCTAGTTCCAAAAATATTTATTATTTTTTAATATTGGTATATTCTGTGCAAGAAATAGAAAACAGGGTAGAATGTTCATTTTTATCGCAGAAATTCTGCCCATTAGCGATAGTTGCAGGTCTTGCCATTTAAGTAGATCTTTTTTGAAATCTTCTAATAATTTTGTATAATTATTTTCAAGCAACATGCTGTTTCTATTTGTCAAAATTATACCTAAATATTTGATTTTATGTATCACTTCTATTTTAGTCTGTACTTGAATCTTACTTCTTGTTTCCTGAGTGCATTTTTTTGTCAATATCTTGGTCTTTTTGAAGTTTACTTTAAATCCAGCTACTAATCCATAATCTTGTATTACGTTTAACAATTGTGAAATGGATATTAATGGTTCTTCCTTTATAAATACTAGGTCATTGGCTTGCAATTTGAACTCCTCACTTCTTATTTTAAGCCATCTTATCTCCACATTCTCTCTTACTATATCATTTAATGTTTGCAATACAAAAATAAATAACAGCGGTGATAGAGGGCAACCTTGTCTTGTGCCTTTCTAAATGGCAATATTTTGTGTTAAATCTCCATTGACTATTATCTTTGCAAATTGTTCCTTGTAAATAGCCAAAATCCATTACCATAAAGTTGTTACCACATTCCCATATCTCCAGTTTCTGTCTTAGGAATTCCCAAACTATATTATCGAAGGCCTTCTCCGCATCTAGAAAAAGTAATGCCAACTGTCTTTCTGGATGTAATTCATCATATTCTAAAGTATTAAGGATAATCCTTATATAATTTTTGATCTGCCTCTTCGGGAGAAAGCCAGCTTGATCTTGGTGAATGACTTGAATTAGACATTCCTTCTTTAGACGAGTGGCTATAATCATTGCAAAAATCTTATAGTCCACGTTTAATAGCGAGATAGGTCTATAGTTTTGAATTTCCTTTTCTTATGTATTAGTTTTATGTATTAAGGTGATCAACGCTTCATTCCATGAAGTTGGCAAGGTTTCTGTTTTTATAATATTCTGGAGTACTTCTTTAAATGGTAGCAAGATTTCTTCTTCAATTTTATGGTATACTTCTGCCATCAGGTCTGGAAATTTCTTTTTCTTTTTCTTTTTGAGTGCTTCTATAATTTCGCATGGTGAGATTGGATCATTTAGGAGTTTTTTCAGGTCTTCACTAAATTTCTTATTGTTATACTTGGACAAATATTCTTTTATTTGCTTATGATCTAAAGGTGCTTGCTTATATAGGTTTTTATAAAAGTTTTCTACAATAACTTTCCATTCTTGTATGCTATATTTTATCTCTTGGTTTTCATCTTTTAAAGCCAAGATTGTCCGTTTCTCTTTGTCCTTTCTAAGCTTGTAGGCTAACCATCGAGTAGGTTTGTTAGCATTTTTGAAGTCATACATCTTAGTGTATTCTATCTTACTGGCTATTTCCTGCATTGAGAGAATATTTATTTGATGTTGAATACTTTTTATCTTTAATTTTATCTCATCTACTTCTGTGTTTTCATCATTTTATCTTCTTCAGTTTCTTCAATTTTTAGTTGCCCTTCCAAATTTTTTAATTTCTCTCTATTTTGTTTCCTTTTCCAGGCATCTTGGTTAATGAACAAACCTCTCAAAAATGCTTTGAATGTCCCATACGATATTAACTGGTGTTTCTGGTAATCTATTCCTGTTTAAAAATTCTCAAGTTTCCATGATCGTTCTTGCTACAAACTCTTTGTCTCTTAGCAATCCAATATTCAATCTCCATCTTGTCTTGACCACGATTTGTGTCTTGAGGAGTAGTAGGCGTAGTCCGTTTTATTTAAGTTTCTCGTTCTCCATGTGTCTATCATATTATATTTTTCTGCTAAATATAAGAAACTTCTCAATAGTGTACAGCCAGATTTTATACTTTTTTTCATTTCCCCCCGATCTATATTGGGGTCAAAAACTGCATTAAAGTCACCCAATATGCATATGTCTTCTGGGCTTTTCATTTCTAGTATTTTTTTTTGAGTTCCTTGAAAAAAATTTCTTGATTCTGATTGGGTGCATAAATGTTTATTATTAAAGCTTCTTTCCCTTTTCTCATAATTGTAATTGCTATAATTCTACCATCAGGAGATTTGTAGATTTGGAGTTCTGGATGTAGATAGTCCTTTGCATAAATTACTACTCCTCTCTTCTTCACTTTGTCTGATGCTATAAAGGGAGTGCCTAGTTTTTTACAAACTAAGTATTTTGAATCTTCTTCCTTTATGTGTGTTTCCTGAAAACAAATAATACCAGCACGTATTTTACCAGTTTGATGGAAAATTCTTCATCTTTTTTGTGGTCCATTTAGACCATTTACGTTTACAGAGAGTAACTGAAGTTTTTTAGTTCCCATTATTTTTATCCTTTTTTGTGATTCCGTCTTAAGTTTTAGTCTCTTTTTCATCCATTTTACGTTGATCTTTAAGTTCTCCTTGTGTGCTTAGGTCTTCCTGATCTTCATCTTCTGGTACCTTTTAAAGGCAAAGATATTTGCTGTGTTGCACCTTAAGACCATTGCAGCACTAGGCTTACAGATAACTTTGACTTTTATTTTCAGGCCAGGCTTTTTTGTGCCTCAGAAGCTGCTTTTAGAAGCACTGTCACTATCTTTGGCTGCCTTTTTTCTACTTTCCTTTCCCTTCTGATCTGAGCCAGAAAGAGAGACAGACATGCTGGCAGAAAGGGTGAGCTGTACACCTTAAATTAACATTTGATCCCTCATCTCTGCCCCTGGTCACATAGGACCCCACTAAGCTCCTCACCTTGACCACACTAGTCCCACTCCTGGGTCAGTGGGCCCTCTGGGCCTGGGTTCTGCCCCACACCTGACTGGGGCAGAGTTGAGAGTTGGAATCCCTCTCTATGAAGGACCCAACACTTCTTAAACAAGGGTGCACACATAATGCAACAGCATCTCACATAGCCATTTTTTTTTTACTGCCGAAGTAAGCCATCTATCCCAGTTTAAGATCCTTTGTGAGGTTTTAAGATCCTTTGTGGGATTTCTCAAAATGGCATATTTTGTGTTCAGCTGGGACTATGCATCTTAGACATTTTTTTCCAGTTCACTTTGTGATCATAATGGTGTCAAAGTGAAATAAAGGCACCAAGGCATGTGTAAACCCTTCAAACTGCCTGCAGCTGTAGCTTTATTTAAATTGCTTTCTCTTCTGTTCCTTACCGATTACAACCACTTAGGAGTTTGATTATAATTTTCTTCTAGGGGCTCATTTTATAACTAGGGGCAATTTTATTCATTATCCCTCTGTCTGCATCAGGAGACTTGAAATCAGCTATCATTACTATCTCCCTTCCCTTTGAGAAAGAATGAAGAAGCAAAAGGGGGGTGGAGGGAGGAAACCTACGAGATCACTTTATGGATTTATCAATTCACGAACCTCATTAGAGACCACATATGGTTCCTACTAAGAAATCAGAACCCACTGAAAAAATGTTCCCCACTGTGTCTGATGTTCAGAAAACCTCATCTCCATTAAGCTGTAAGGTTATTTTTTCCCACCCTTCATTTTCTTGACGCTTCTCACATCTGCCACTGAAAATCTCCAGAGCATTTCTAAAAAGAAACTGATCCTTCAAAAGGCAGAAGACACAGCATTCCAGAAGCCAAGGGGGAGAGAATAAGCGCATGGGACAAGCTGATCTTCTTATACCCACGTTTCTCCTATTGTATTTTGTGGAGAATAATCTGACTGAACTCAACAGATGTGTTTTGGTTACTCAAGGCACATCTGATTATTTAATCACGTTTTTTCACATCCTTATTTTATCTTTTGAAGTAATTTATGCAATATAATTTTCTTGGGTGTTTGATTCTAATTTTTTATTGTCTTAACAACTCTCCTAACACATTACCAAACACTGTACTCATCAGTTGGGA
>NW_015161997.1:27316-40204 GCF_001447785.1 Gekko japonicus | reverse complement strand
TGTACTTCTTGTGATAGCAGTGATCCATCACATCAATTTTGTATTCCTGGGTCTGGTTCAGAAGCAGCAGCCCTGTCCTTTGATGCATAAAACACCAAGGATGTGCCTTTATTACATTCATATTGGAAATACACAAAAGATGCATGATGTATAGCTTGCTTGGAAAACTGGATAGTAGTCGTCACCATAAATTCATTTCCTAGTATCATGTTCCACACCTCTGCAAATCAGTACACCCATCCATCGCACCTGCCAGGACATGATCATCCTGAAAGCTGAGAAAAAGGAGGAGGAATAGATTTTGCTTTGGGAACTGACAAGATCCTGGAGGGTTTTTTGCCCCCATCTTCAGGGTGTGGAACAGTGGTCACTGGGGGTAGGGGGGGGGAAGGTAGTTGTGAATTTCCTGCCCTGTGCAGGTGGTTGGACTAGATGATCCTGGTGGTCCCTTCCAACTCTATGATTCTATGGGGAGCATTATAGTATTAATTATCTTGTTCCTGGTCACCAGCAACATATCCTTATGCTTAAGGATCTTTTCTTCCTTCTTCATGGCTGCCCTTCCCAGTTTCAGTCTCTTTCTGTCTTCTTGGTTGCAGTCTCCCTTTTGGTTCCTCAGCCAGAAAGAGAGACAGACATGCTGGCAGAAAGGGTGAGCTGTACACCTTAAATTAACATTTGACCCCTCGTCTCTGCCCCTGGTCACATAGGACCCCACTAAGCTCCTCACCTTGACCACACTAGTCCCACTCCTGGGTCAGTGGGCCCTCTGGGCCTGGGTTCTGCCCCACACATGACTTGGGCAGAGTTGAGAGTTGGAATCCCTCTCTATGAAGGACCCAACACTTCTTAAACAAGGGTGCACACATAATGCAACAGCATCTCACATAGCCATTTTTTTTTTACTGCCGAAGTAAGCCATCTATCCCAGTTTAAGATCCTTTGTGAGGTTTTAAGATCCTTTGTGGGATTTCTCAAAATGGCATATTTTGTGTTCAGCTGGGACTATGCATCTTAGACATTTTTTTCCAGTTCACTTTGTGATCATAATGGTGTCAAAGTGAAATAAAGGCACCAAGGCATGTGTAAACCCTTCAAACTGCCTGCAGCTGTAGCTTTATTTAAATTGCTTTCTCTTCTGTTCCTTACCGATTACAACCACTTAGGAGTTTGATTATAATTTTCTTCTAGGGGCTCATTTTATAACTAGGGGCAATTTTATTCATTATCCCTCTGTCTGCATCAGGAGACTTGAAATCAGCTATCATTACTATCTCCCTTCCCTTTGAGAAAGAATGAAGAAGCAAAAGGGGGGTGGAGGGAGGAAACCTACGAGATCACTTTATGGATTTATCAATTCACGAACCTCATTAGAGACCACATATGGTTCCCACTAAGAAATCAGAACCCACTGAAAAAATGTTCCCCACTGTGTCTGATGTTCAGAAAACCTCATCTCCATTAAGCTGTAAGGTTATTTTTTCCCACCCTTCATTTTCTTGACGCTTCTCACATCTGCCACTGAAAATCTCCAGAGCATTTCTAAAAAGAAACTGATCCTTCAAAAGGCAGAAGACACAGCATTCCAGAAGCCAAGGGGGAGAGAATAAGCGCATGGGACAAGCTGATCTTCTTATACCCACGTTTCTCCTATTGTATTTTGTGGAGAATAATCTGACTGAACTCAACAGATATGTTTTGGTTACTCAAGGCACATCTGATTATTTAATCACGGTTTTTCACATCCTTATTTTATCTTTTGAAGTAATTTATGCAATATAATTTTCTTGGGTGTTTGATTCTAATTTTTTTTATTGTCTTAACAACTCTCCTAACATTACCAAACACTGTACTATTATCTCAGGAGTCATCAGTTGGGAGAAATTATTGAGGACTGAAAAGATTTTAGATTGTTGGATTTTAGCCCCTTTCTCAGTTCTCTTCTCAAAGTCTGCCTCCATTTGCAAGCTGTACTTCTTGTGATAGCAGTGATCCATCACATCAATTTTGTATTCCTGGGTCTGGTTCAGAAACAGCAGTCCTATCCTTTGATCCATAAAACACCAAGGATGTGCCTTTATTACATTCATATTGGAAATACACAAAAGATGCATGATGTATAGCTTGCTTGAAAAACTGGATAGTAGTCGTCGCCATAAATTCATTTCCTAGTATCATGTTCCACACCTCTGCAAATCAGTACACCCATCCATTGCACCTGCCAGGACATGATCATCCTGAAAGCTGAGAAAAAGGAGGAGGAATAGATTTTGCTTTGGGAACTGACAAGATCCTGGAGGGTTTTTTGCCCCCATCTTCTGGGTGTGGAACAGTGGTCACTGGGGGTGGGGGGGGGGAAGGTAGTTGTGAATTTCCTGCCCTGTGCAGGGGGTTGGACTAGATGATCCTGGTGGTCCCTTCCAACTCTATGATTCTATGGGGAGCATTACAGTATTGATTATCTTGTTCCTGGTCACCAGCAACATATCCTTATGCTTAAGGATCTTTTCTTCCTTCTTCATGGCTGCCCTTCCCAGTTTCAGTCTCTTTCTGTCTTCTTGGTTGCAGTCTCCCTTTTGGTTAATGATGGAGCCAAGGAATAGAAAATCTTTAAAAAATTTAATTTCTTCATTCTCAACCTTACACTAAGAAAAATAAAATTTGTTTACAAAAAAATAATAATCAAATATAAGAAAAAAAATACTAAGGTCTTTTAAAATATTTTCTTTGGTTCTAATTTCTGCTTATGGTGATAGCCGTATGAGCAGTACTAGGTAGATAGAACCCACCCCCAACACTGTTAACTCAAGCCACACAACTTTGAAACGTATATCAGCATTATGTTTGCCGTGAGACGTCTCATCAAATAAGTAAAATTTCCAGAATTGTATTAACTGAGATGGGCAAGGCTAAATTGCATGTTTAACAATAAATGTAGGCATGCAATGAACTTCAACATGATCACCACCACCAGGTGAACTTAGTTAGAACTTGCTCAGTTGCATGTGTGGTAAGCTGCTAACCAAATTGTCTTGAGTTTTCTGGGAAAGTTAGTCTTATGCATAGTTTACACTAGGCAAACCCAACTTTAGTGAACCTGTGAGCATTTTTGGAATTTTGAAGACTGGTAACAGGTGCCACCAAAAATGGTTGCTGTAGGGGGTGTATCATAACAGCTCCTATTAACCCTTGGGCCCTGCTTCATTTTGGCCCTCTAAGGCACCTAGGGACCAGAGATGGTCCCAAGTCTCAGCCTAGTAACATGCTACTCTCCCAGCTCACCTTACTCTTGGAGGGGCTATCTTGCACCTTCTCTTTTGGTACACTGCCTCCAGCTGGTCAATTTCAGGATTACTTACCAACACAGCCAACACTCCCAGCTTCCCTTTTGTATTACTGATGTATCTTGTAAATGACACACATCAAATAGTGCATTGCCTATTTCTTGCACTTGTGCAGTCAGTGGCTTCTGGTTAAGGAAGTGACCACTAGAACTGATTGTGAGATTAGATGTGTTCATGAGCAGACACAGAAGACAGACAAAAACATCTCTCCCTTATATAAAAGAGTAGTCGCTGCCAAAATTCTAAAACGCGCCCCCTTAGTGTTTGGGTAATGAAACTGCTACTCACCATATATGGCCACGGCCACCACCAATAAAAAGGCAAAGTCCCGGTCCCGCCCACCACCTTACTGCCGGGAAGATTCGTTCCACAGTCACCCGACACCATTTCCACATGAGAGGACAAAGGACGCCATTTTCCTTGCCGAGGACAACGGGGGCCCAAAAAACGTCTACTTTCCATGGGTGAACTAGCCTGCCTTCCCCCACGCCGAGTCACCGGCTGCGTCCCCTCCCCCCCCACACACACAGGCCAGCGGCGGTTGCCTGTGCTCGCCGCCTCCGTTCCCCCCCCCAACGCGCGGCATATCATTAGTCATAAGGTATATAAAACATTGTATCGTAGAATTAAAATCGAAGATTCCATACAAATTTAGAACAATCAAAACAGTACAATCTAAAATGTTATACCTTAAGAACTTCGATAAGAAACTTGGCAACATCATTAGTGATCTCAGGGATCAAATCATTCAAGAGAAATTGACATTTTAACTTAAATAACTTTTAGGATGAAGCCAAGTTAGAAGGAATTTTCTGCGAGGTAGCTCAGACAGGGGACATTCGACAATTATATGCTCAATCGTGTCCAGGGAGTTAAGATCATAGGGGCATAGCCGTTCTTGTCTTGGGATTTGATGATGTCTGCCATAGAGTATTCTAGATGGAAATGTGTTAACCCTGGCCAGAAGAAAAGCTCTGCAATGAAGAGGGATGTCGAGATTGTAAAAATATTGGGGCACCTTGCCTAAATGGTTAGACAGGCCGAGCATGGCAGGTGAACAGATATGAGGTTGGGTAGGGTATAACTTTTGCAGATCAATATCTAAGAGTTATTGTTTGATTAGTTTAAAAATATGAGGCTCATTGGTTAGGGTTAGGTCTTCAAGAGAACACCAAATTGACTTAATTTAGATATAATTATGGAATCCCAGGAGGAAGTATGCAGTTCTTTTTGCAAAAAGGATCAAAAGGAGCCCGGCTCAACTCTGAAGTAGATCCTGAGCCAGTAGCGTGTCATTAAGATCCAGGCCTTGGTGTCAATCAAATTTGGGCCAACTTCAGAGCAGATTGTAAAGTAAGGCACGCATTTGAGGACACCCATTATTTGTCTAAGAAAGATTGCTTTGATATTCTCCATATCATGCTTCAGGGCAGTGAACCCTCATTCCTTCAGGATCAGGGACAGTGGGTGGCACTAGGAGAAAGGGTGTTGCTTCGATATCCCCTGCTGCATGGGGTCCCTCAAGGGGCAATCCTCTCTCTAATGTTGTTTAACATGTACAGGTGCCCCCTTGGCCAGTTGGCATGGAGTTTAGGTCAGGGTTGCCACCAGTATGCTGATGACACCCAGTTGTATCTGTTGGTTGATGGATGGATGGCCAGCCGGATACCACCCCATCCATCTTGGCTGACGGGTTGGAGGCTGTATTGGATGGTTAAGGCAGAGTCGGCTGAAACTGAATCCTTCTAAGATGGAGGTTCTACAGTTGGGTTGGGGGGGGCTTCTGGGTTGGGGTGCCAACTCCGGGCTCTGGACAGTGTACCACTAACACTGGTACCTACTGCCAGGAGCCTGGGTGTGCTCCTGGATGCCTCCTTAATGATGGAGGCCCAGGTCACAAACAGTGTTCCCTCTAAGCTGAGTTAGTGTGAGCTAGCTCACAATTGTTTAGCCTCCAGCTCACACATTTTTGTCTTAGCTCAGGAAGGAGGGCTCCAGAGGAAACTGATTTATGCAGTAGCCAAATGGCTCGCTCACAACTTTAATGCCAGCAGCTCACAAAGTAGAATTTTTGCTCACAGGACTCCACAGCTTAGAGGGAACATCGGTCACAAATGTTGCCAGAATGGCATTTCTCCAGTTGCGCCAGGTCAGGTAACTGGCCCCCTACCCGTCTCACCCAACCTAGCCACAGTAATCCATGCAACAGCCACCTCCAGGCTAGACTACTGTACTCGCTCTATGCAGGGCTACCCTTCAGACTGACCGGGAAACTACAATTGGTCCAGAATGCAGCGGCCTGGGTCCTACAGTTTCTTCCTGGACACTTGCATAAATGCTTTCAATTTCTTCTCTTCAGCACTTTTGGCTGAGGAGTAAACTTGAGTGATGGTTATGCTGATAGGCTTTCCATGAAGTCCAATTCATTGGCAGCTGCACCAGCAACAGGCAGCTGCCTCAACAGCAGGGGAACACACCAGCCTGTTGCTGTTTAGAAATCTCCTGGGTTATGCAGAGGCATGGTGGGGTATGAACATGCAATGAAGGATCTTTCTTTGAAAGCAGAACAACGAATCATTGGCTGTGTCTACTCCCAATAGGAATCAGGAGGCACCCATGCTTGTACAACATATACACATGTGCATGGCAGCACAAATAATTTATTCCACCCAGCATTTTTTCCACAATGTGAACCGGCCTAGATTAGACACCATTTGTCAAAGTGCTTGGGTAGCAATTAACTTCTTTCATTCCTTTTCTTTCCGAGGAATCGATAGCTTCTTATCAGCCATTTTTACATTCCTGCATCTGTTTTCCTCCTGAAAGGACTGAATTGTCAGAGCTCGGTGTACATTCTGAGACTGCCGTCCTATACACTAACGATGTAATCAGAAGTCGTCGTTATGACTTGTAATTCGACGAATGGGTCTGCTTCTAGGGTAATTTCTTGCGTAATTACTTGTGCGCACAATGTGGTTTGGTAATTGAAAGCCAACGGCCTATGGTAATCTATAACTTATCAAACTATTTCCCATCCTGCACTGCAGACTCCTTGACTGAGGAAACTACATCCTATATTTGTAAAATGTATTCATTCATAAGGAGCTGCGGTGGCTCAAGTGGTTAAGACGCTGAACTGCAGGCTGTGGAAGGTCAGTAGTTCAGCAGTTCGAGACCCGGGTTGCCGCATGACGGAGTGAGCTCCCGTCTCTGGTTCCAGCTCCTGCCAACCTAGCAGTTCGAAAGCAAGAAATTGCAAGTAGATAAATAGGGACCACTTCGGTGGGAAGGGAACAGCGTTCAGTGCGCCTTGGTGTTTAGTCATGCTGGCCACATGACCACGGAAACATCTTCGGACAGCGCTGGCTCTTCGGCTTTGAAACGGAGATGAGCACCGCAACCCTAGAGTCGGACTCGACTGGCTTTTGAGCAAGGGAACCTTTACCTTTTACCTTTATTCATTCATAATGACCCTTTCTGGGCCCAATCTGAATGTTTGGGCCAAGGGTGGCTAACCTCCAGGCCTGGCCTGGAGCACTCCTGGAGTTATGACTGATCTTCAGACTGCAGAGATCAGTTTCCCTGGAGAAAATGGTGGCTTTGGAGGGTGGGCTCCATGGCATCATATCCCTGCTGAGCCCCCTCCCCAAACTCCACCTTCCTGTCTGTTAACACTGCCATTCTCTGCAATGTGTGGAGGAGAATCGTCCTGGCCTCTGCCTGTTACACTAACGAAGTCTACTGTCTGGGTTTTATCTGCTTTTGCTTTTCTGACCTTGGGATGTACCAGCTGCTACTGACTCGCTGGGAACAAGCGTCTTCTCCTTTTGCCAGCTCTCTCTTCCCCGCGTGCGCGGACTTTGCTTATTGGCTTTCGCTTGTAAAGGGGATGTTTTTGAACCTGGTATAATTCAGGGTGCCCTGATGCTTCTGGCCATTCCTGACACAAGAAGTACATGTGTCATAGTTATGAAATACCAATATTTAAGGAAAACAAACTTGCTCAGAGCTCCATTCATGGCCCTCTGGTCTAGTTCAACCTTCAGGGTATGTTGTGTCCTGGGAACCACCACGAGGCGGTGGCCAGGCGAGCAGAGCTTGATCCCTAAAGAATAATAGAGACTAGGCTCCTAAGGTCCACTAGGGGAACCAATAGAAACCTTGGAGGGGAATTCAAACCCCCCAATTGGATCCAGGGGTGTTCCCTTGGATATGTATATAGTTGGCCACGCAGCCCTTTGTCTTTGTCTTTTGTAGTGTGAAGTACTGAGTAAACGTGTGTTTCTTATGTCGTTGTCCGAGTCGTGATGTATCGAACTGAGTACTTTACAGGGTACCCCTATTTGTGGCCCAGATCCATGTTTGGAGATAATAATTTTCCTGATGTTATAGAGCAGTTGTCTCCAGGATACTCACTGAACCTCAGTGATTTTCGCTTTTTGGAGACAATGAAAAACAAATTCCTATCCTTTTGAGACTGAAGCTTTTGCATTTTTATCCTGCTATTTCTCAGTCTGTCCCATCAATTTTTTAAAATTATGCTGTAATTGTAGTGTCATAGTTAGATTATTTTTGTTGTAAACTGCTTTGGGAAACAAAAGGCAGGCACCAACATTGATGATGACAATTATGATGGGGAAAGCAGGTGTAATGGCATGAGAAAGAGCTAGGAGTTAGGCTGTTTCTTGTTTGCATTTTGCCTCTGCCATGAACTTACAAGGGGCTATAGGCAAATCGCAGACTTAGCCTTTCCTTCACCTCCTTCTCTCCATATGAATAATGCTCTCCCACCTTACAAGGTTGTTGTAGGGATTGCTACAGGACTTGAAAGTATTCTACAAGTGGCTTTGTGAAACTATCTTAGGACATTATCCATTGCCTAATGCTTATCTACTACATTTGTATCTCACTCTTCCATCAAGGAGCTCAGGGTGATGTACATGTCTTTGCCCTTCTCCACTGTATCCTCACAACAACCCTGTGAGGTAGGTTAGGCATGGAACAAGAAACTGGCCCCAGGTCACCCAGTGAACTTCATGATCAGGCACCCACCCAGTTTTGCAGCTTCAGTTGGGACTCTCTGAGTGATGAACATATAGGGCATGGGAAATCGGCCCACACAAACATCGAGTTAAGCTACCAACCTGAAAGCACAACCTGCTTGCAGAGGCAACCCATTTTCGAAGAAATGACAAAGAAATTAGTCACCAGATTCATCCTGTTTCCAAAGCCATGAGTGTCCCCATCTGCTGTTTAACAGTGAGAGATGTAAACTAAAATGAGTTTCTGCAGTGCCCACCGGCAACAAGCCTCCACTGCTCAGTTGGGAATACTGCAAGCCTCCAAAAGGCTGAGCAATATATCCTCAGACAGCTGTTAATATCAGATCCAATAACAGCTTCAACTTTTCATCTAGTGTCCTGCACAGCTCTTTCAATTGTTTCCTGGAAGACCAAATATGAAACAGCCTATCTTCCACGTAAACTCAGCTTCCCACAATTGAGAGGAATACAGTTGAACACTCAACGCATCCTTATATTAAGTCAGAGACTGCCGGCCCACCTAGCTCAGAGCAGTTAATTCTGATGGTATGACACCAGCTCTTCAGATTCTTGAGCAGTAAAACGACTTCCCCAATGTTTGCTTGGTGAGAACATCTGCTTTAATTGGAAATACTACGGGTGAAGCGGTGGCACACTGGGTATATCCCACTGTCTTAACATCCAAACTGTGTTAGTTCGAGCCACGCGCTGGTGTGAGCAGCCAGCCTGTTGTCCCCAGCTCATCATCCACCCAGCAATTCGAAAGCTTCGGTGAGTAGATAAAATGGGAACCACTCTTTAGAGAGGGTGGGCACACCAATCTCCCTTGTGGGAGGGTGTTAGCTGACGGTCGGGACTTCCTGGTCGAGGTCGAAAAAAGGCGAAAGAACGTCTTGGCTACAAAAATCCCTGCAGTGGATGTCTCCGGCCAGGCGGTGGCAGTGTGGCAATGTGACATACGGGTCCTGAAGCCTGGTCGACAAGCAGCCGTTCGGAAAATGACTGAGCCAAGCCAGAAGACGTTTACGCCGTGCAGTGACAGCGTGTGCAATTAAAAATGAATATATGTTGTCCTTCCTATCCCCTTTGAACATTGTTAGTCCCCTGTCTAATGTGTAACTGTACATCGCTTTGAGCCCACTGGGGAAAGCGATTAATAAATTGAAAGGATGATGATGATGATGATGATGATGATGATGATGATGATGATGATGATGATGATGAAGTTGTCCATAGTCGTCATGATCACATGAAGCTGCCTTCCACTGAGTCAGACTTTTGGTTAGTTAAGGTCACTTATCTACTCAGCCTGCAGGGATCCCCAGGGTCTCAGGTGGAGGTCTTTCACATCACCAACTAACTGATCCTTTTAACTGGAGATGCTGGGAATTGAACCTGGGTGTTTGCCAGGTGTTTGCTCCATGATGGAGCTACAGCCCTTCCCCCTGTTACTGTTAGGATGCAATACTTAATTAATGAATCAGTATCAACCTAATAATTTTAACCAATAAAATGGTTCCCTGATTAATCAGGCAGACTTGGTTTTTAAAGGCCACTCAGGGCTAAGTTCTTCCTAACAATCTGAAGGATTGTGTGTGCTATCTGAAGAAGTGTGCATGCACAAAACAGCATGAAAAGTACTGAGACTTACTAGTGATTTCAACTCTCATACTTTATTTCCAGTGAAGAACAAGACAAGACTCCCGGGCTCGCAGGCCAGTTTATATGTGCAACAATCCCACACCCAAACACCCCCACACACTAGTGATAGGCTATTTACAGTGGCCAAGAGTTCCCTGGGCTCTTGACCGGGAGCCTAGCCCTCAGATTGGCGTGGGCTAGGATCCGCTTGGGCCATTGTCTCTGAGTGCGAAGCTCGGGCGCTTCGCATGACCACATGGAGAGTTCATCTTGCATGTGGTTGGAGATGGATACATTACACCCCTTCCCACTTGGTCCGAAAGACACCCACACACAAAGTCCTGGAGATAAGTGGGCACTTTCCTCGCTCTCGTGGAGTGGCAACGTTCAGGTGCACTGGTAGGAGCTGATGCCGATGTACTTGGCTGAGAGCTTGCCGGCGTCGGTTGTGGTGGACCGTTCTGCGTTGCGCTGCTAGGTGCGGCCTTGCTGTCTGTTCTCCAGGAGGGTTGAGATTGGTTGGGCGCCATGTCGGGAGAAGCCAGAGTATCCGGTAGCGGAGAGGTAGTCGCAACCTCGGAAGGACCCGGTTCCTCGAAGTCCTCTGGATCGTAGGGCAGCACCCGCCGACGCGGCTGGTTGATGTGGCGGCGGAGTACCTGGCCATCCTTGCTGGAGACCTCGTACAATCGGGGGCCCGTTACTCTCACCACCCAGGCTGGAATCCATGGCAGGCCCCGCACATAGTTCCTGGCATACACAGGATCCTCTGGGAAGAATCCTCTGGCCACCTCCTGTGACTCGGTGTCCGGCTCTTCTTCCGGTGCTCGATCAGGGTGAAGACGATCCAGCCAGGTCGTCAGGCGTGTGCCTAGGAGGAGTTCCACTGAGCTGCGTCCCGTTGTGGTGTGAGGCATTGTATGTTGGTCGAAGAGAAAGGCAGCCAGCTTGTAGTCCCAGTCCTTACTGTCCAAGCGGTGGAGCGCATCTTTGGTTGTCCGAACCATGTGCTCTGCCTGGCCATTGGTTGCAGGGTGGAAAGGGGTTGACCTGACGTGGTGGATCCCGTAATACTGGGTGAGGTCCTGAAACTCACTGGAGATGAACACCGTGCCGTTGTCGGTGACCAGGGTGTCGGGGATGCCCTGGACACTGAAGATCCTCCACATATCCCGTAGTTATTTATTTATTTATTTATATTTTATTTATGCATTCAGCTTATACCCCGCTCAAACCCCGAGGGGTCTCTGAGCGGCTTACATATTTCATTATTCCTATCTATTGGCAGGGGTGGGGGCTAGCTACCGGCACCCAGTGGTGGGATTCGCTTGTTCCTTCAGCTCGGCTTCGGCTCAGCTTCTCTCGTCTACTTCTTCAGGTGATCTTCGGAGTCGGCTTTTTCCCAGCGGGCCCATCTGTCGCGCAGATCGCGTCGGCGTGGCTCCGGCTCTGTCCATTAGACTCCACTATGCCTGCGCCTCTGCGTCCTCGCGCCTTCTGGCTCCACCTCCGCCATTGTCTGGTCCACCCCTGATGTTGCGCCTTCTTGCTGCTTCCACTCGCCACTTCACTTGTCTCCGCCATCGCTCGTTGCTCCTCCGCCACTGCTCGCCGCACCGCCACTGTTAGTGTTCCCACTGTACCTCACAATGGAGGAGGGTGCCACCCATTCATCTACTCACTTGCTGTTATTGCTTTCGAACCACTGGGTAGGGGGGAGCTGGGACTAGGGCCGGGTGCTCACCCCGGCTGCGGTGGGTCTCGAACAGCCTCAGAAAACTCAGTAGTGGTCTTGCATGATCCTCACCCTCTTAGGAGGGGGGCCAAACAACAGAAGCTGTCCTGATCCATTGGAATTGCACACAAGCTCATACACAGTGAGAAGATCCTATAGATCAGGGATGGGTTCCAGCTCCACTGAACCTCCATTTTGTGACTGCTTCCACCCACTGACCTCATATTTTATGACTAGTTCTACCAACCAAGCCATCATCTTTTGACTGTCTTCACCCACTGAGCTGTCATTTTGTGACTGATTCCACCCACTAACCCAGATGTAATGACTAGCTCCACCCATCAGCCACCATTTTGTGACTGGTACCTCCCAAGAAGATCAAATCAGTCAGTCCTAAAAGAAATCAACCCTGACTGTTCCCTGGAAGGCCAGAGAATGAAACTGAAGCTCAAATACTTTGGCCACCCAATGAGAAGGGAGCACTCACTGGAGAAGACCGTGATGCTGGGAAAGATTGAAGGCCAAAGAAGACGGGGACGGCAAAGGATGAGATGGTTAGACAGTGTCATAGAGGCAATGAACATGAAACTGAGCAAGCTTCAGAGGACGGCGGAAGACAGGAAGGCCTGGCGTGATCTTGTCCATGGGGTGGCGGAGAGTCGGACTCAACTGTGCGACTGAACAACAAAGCTCCCAAGGGTCTTGAAAAATGTCTATAAACATGAAGTCTGGCATCCTCTTTTTTGGATCTGAAGGTCTCAGACCATAAATCTTCAAATATTATAACAATCTGGCCTTTTCTAATGTGGTTTTCTAGATATATAGCACACCCAGCCCTGCCCGAACCGAAAAAAAACACCTAAATCCTTTATTCTGTGTTATTTCTGTTCTTTAAAAATACATATTTGTCATCCCGCTCAAAAGAGTAGGTTATTTTATTGTGTATCAAAGTAAACTAATAACAGTTTGTAACACTCATTACATGATCTCATTAAAGCATGACCATTATTCCTGTCTGAATAATCCCCAAACAAATTGTAACTTTATGCTTTGGTTACCTTCAATTAAGGTATTTACAAGGGAACACATTTCCCCAGCAATTCAGTGCCACCAATATGGCCAGCCG
>NW_015161997.1:23442-27201 GCF_001447785.1 Gekko japonicus | reverse complement strand
ATTGCAAGTAGATAAATAGGTACCACTTCGGTGGGAAGGTAACAGCGTTCCGTGCACCTTGGTGTTTAGTCATGCCGGCCACATGACCACGGAAACGTCTTCGGACAGCGCTGGCTCTTCGGCTTGGAAACGGAGATGAGCACCGCAACCCTAGAGTCGGATTCGACTGGTTTTCGAGCAAGGGAACCTTTACCTTTACCTTTTATATACATACAGTCCTTTAGCACTTGTAGCATCCAATTCACCAGGCTTACTGACAAAGTGCTTCACATAGCATTCAATCCACAAGAGTGAACAACAGCATACAGACTGTACTCAGTATATACATCTGAGCACCAATCAGAACGAAGTGCTGACTCATGGTGACAGTAGTCAGGATGATGCAATCTTAGGACCTGGTGACATGTCACATGACACACTAACTGTCACCTCAGATCAAGATGATCTAATAGACTACTTCTTACTTGGCTGTCATCTTGCCTGTCATACCTTATAGTATGCCGTCAGGCTAGGCACGATTACTCAACAACCTAAGAAAGCTTTGAAGAGTCAGACCAAGATCGACTGAGGCCAGAATCCTTGGCAAGAGTCCCAGACAGTCCTGCAGGCACTCAAGTCAGTGGTGCGTTGGCAGTTGGTTCAGGTGATGCTTTCACAGATAGTTGCAAAATTGCTGAACATAAGTAGAGAGACGGTGTTATTTCTCCCATTACAGATTCTGGGAATGTTCACTGTACGTCTCTTGCATGCTTCTGAGTATTGCATAGAAATGCTACAAGGTCCTTCAAAATCATTTTCTCCTCCTCTTCCCTCCTTCACATCTTTCAGTTTGGTGAAAGTTTCGTGGAGAGCCAGTTTGGTGTAGTGGTTAGGACTCTAATCTGGGAGAACTGGGTTTGATTCCCCACGCCTCCACATGCAGCTGCTGGCGTGACCTTGGGGCAGTTACAAGTTGTTTCAGAGCTGTTCTCTCAGGAGCCATTCTAGAAAGAGCTCTCTCAGCCCCACCTACCTACAGGGTGTCTGTTGTGGGGAGGGGAAGGGAAAGGAGACTGTAAGCCACGCTGAGACCACCACCTCCTCCTCCTCCTCCTTCTTCCTCCTCCTCCTCCTCACCCACAAAAGGCTATGCTTTAATAAATGTAGATCCAGGTGGATAACCATGTTGGTCTGAAGCAGGAGAACAAAGTTTAAGACTAATAAATTCTGGACATAAGCTTTTGTGTGCGTGCACACTTGTACCCAGTTTATAGCCAGAATAATACTTTATTAGTCTTAAAGGTGCCCCTGGACTCAAACTTCATTCTGCTTCATTAAATGTAGAACAAATTTAGAGTTCAGCGGGGCACCTTTAAGACCAACAAAGGTTTATTCAAGGTAGGAGCTTTCATGTGCAGGGCACACTTTGTCAAATACATTGGAAAGGAAGTCTGAAATCTAGGTAAACCTTTGTTGGTCTTAAAGGTGCCCCACTGGACGCGAGCTTTGTTCTATTGCTTCAGACCAACATGGCTGACCACCTGCAGGGCTATTTTTGGGCACTCACAGGAACGGAGTTCCGGCTGGCTCCTGAGTTGGCCACGCCCAGCAGGAACTCATTAGCATAATAGGCCACACCCAGCAGCAGAAACTCATTAGGATTGGCTACATTAGGGGTGTGTGGCCTAACATGCAAAGGAGTTCCTGCTACAAAAAAAGGCCCTGGGTTTTGACAACAAACAAGGTAAACAGAATAAGAGGCAAAAGGTGGGTATGGCTGGATAACCACACTTCTGGTAACATGGGAGTGCGGCCTAATGTGCTAATGAGCTGTGCTGTCAGGGGTGTGGCCCAAAATGCTAATGAGTTCCTGCTGTTGGGTGTGGCCTATTATGCTAATGAGTTCATGCTGGGCTTTTTCTACAAAAAGAGCCCTGGACTGTTTTTTGTAATATCTGTATTTTTGTAGCAGGGCAAAATGAGCACAGGTGGACAGAGAGGGGCACTCCTATGAGGCATATGATCCACCACCCCACATCAGATCCCCATTTTGTGCAAATAGTGCACTGTGTCTTTCCCCCACAGCTTTGCTTTGCTATGTGCAATTGGAAGGTCTGTTGTAGGTATGTGAACTTGAGAGTACGCATATTGCGTTATCCACATAAAGTGGCAATTGTGCATATCAGGAGAATCACAGATAGAGAAACAGCAAAGAAAGAAAAACATCATTCATCTTCACTTTCTAATTTATCTTCTTTTCTTCACTCCTCTTTTTCTGGAAAGCTCTTCATTAAACCTCACTGTGGAAAAATTTAATTCCCACAAAATACACAACTGCTGCAAGTAAGAATGAACCCTTCCACCCCCCGCAAGTTTGTCCGCTTGATGTGTGGCTCTGCCGTATTTGTCTCAAAGATGAGACAGGATCTCATCTTCTCACCTGGGAAACCATATGTACACATCCATGCTCTTAATTGCTTATCCTGAGAATATCTGCCTTGGCTCAAGGGGACTCATACACCTGCATTTCCATCAAACATGGCTGGGTCTACAGGACTGATACAGGATTTCGCCAGCTGGGAGCTGGTCTCTTGCTAGCTTGAGAAGATCCTGATTTGGCAAGAGAATAATAGATGCCTTTTTGTCAGGCTGCTGCTGCCCCCCCCGCCGCCCCGTGGGGACTCCTCCCTCCACCGTGGCTCTGAGGTTGCAAAGGGGCCGCTGGCCGGTCTCAGGACTCAGGGGAGGGGCCTCGGCCAGCCAGCAGCAGGCACACATGGGAGTCTGACTCTTTCTACTCTGTCAACCGACAGTTTGTCCTCCCCTGATCTCTTCCTCGCCACGCTGCACCCCACGTCTCGCCTGCAGGTAAGTCCAGATTCAAGACACTTTTTCTCTACTGGTAGCAGTCTCAAAGTCTTCTTGCGCTCTGTGGGAGGAGAAAGGAGGGGCCCAGAGCGGAGAGTGCGCAAGCAGGAGAGACAAGCCACACGCCTGCCTGTAGCGGCAAACCAAGACAGCCTGGCATAGTGTCGGGCTGGCATCTGGGAGACCCAGGTTCGAATCCCCACCCTACCGTGGCTGATCTTGGGTCAGTCACACACTCTCGGCATTTTTGCTGTCTTCCGATTGTCAGCTAATGCTGCCATGGTCTGGAAGGTGTGGGGTGCCCAACTCCCTCTTCTCGTCTCCCCCCTCCCATCTTCCGCGTCTCATCTGCTGCGCTCTGTTATCTGTTTGGCGTCCTTGAAGGCTCGGCTCTGCCGGGGTCCGCTTTTCCCGCTGGGAATGTCACTGCTGTCTTTTGCCCGCGTTTTATTTATTTATTTATTTGTTTGTTTGTTTGATTGATTTATATCCCGCCCTCCCAAAGGCTCAGGGCGACTCACATGCGGCAAAGCCGAGTGCAAAATACTATACAGTATATAATAAATAGAACATTTAAAATCACAATAAAACCTTCCAATAATACGGTGAAATTGGAATAGAGTCTGCCCCCCCACAAAACCCCTATTTTCCCAAGGGCCTTTTCCCTGGTCAACTCAGTCTGCACCCATAGTCCCACTGCCAGCAGTGTTCCCTCTAAGCTGAGTTAGTGTGAGCTAGCTCACATTTTTTTAGCCTCTGGCTCACACATTTTTGTCTTAGCCAGGGCTATTTTGGGGCAGGAACGCACCGGAACGGAGTTCCGGCTGGCTTCCAAGTTGACCACGCCCAGCAGGAACTCATTAGCATAATAGGCCACACCCAAAAGCCGAAACTAATTAGGACTGGGCACGT
>NW_015161997.1:22681-23334 GCF_001447785.1 Gekko japonicus | reverse complement strand
CTGGATGTCGACACTTCTGGTAGCATGGGGGTGTGGCCTAATGTGCTAATGAGCGGTGCTGTCAGGGGTGTGGCTGGATAGGCTAATGAGTTTCTGTTGTTGGGTGTGGCCTATTATGCTAATGAGTTCCTGCTGGGCTTTTTTTATAAAAAAAGCCCTGGTCTTAGCTCAGGAAGGACGGCTCCAGAGCAAACTGATTTATGCAGCAGCCCAATCGCTCGCTCACAGCTTTAATGCCAGTAGCTCACAAAGTAGAATTTTTGCTCACAAGACTCCACAGCTTATAGGGAGCATTGACTGCCACCCCCTTTGCTTTACAATCATTAATTTACTACATTTCTATACTGCTTTTCTTCATTGCTCAAAGCAGTTTACAATAAATCAAGCAAATTATATCGTCTCCTCCCCTCTGATTCCCAGTATTAGTTCTGATGGCAGAGTGAATGTTTCAACCTCTCCGGATGAGAGGGGATTTATATCCTGGCTCTCCAGACTCCTGCTCAAGGGGCTTTTCATCCTGGCTTTTTGCTTGGCTTCTTAACTGTTATCGGCAGGGGTCGTTTCGTAGAAAAAGAGCTAGGGGAACTCATTAGCATAACTCATTAGCATATGCCACACCCCCTGACATCACCGGATGTGTGTCATAAGGCCAC
>NW_015161997.1:16963-22519 GCF_001447785.1 Gekko japonicus | reverse complement strand
CTTGCACAGCCACGGCCGAGCCCCATTAGGGGCCCGGCGGTGGACCTGCAAGGCCGGCGGGAGTGCAAGGAAGCCCCGCAAAGGCCCTCCCTGGCCCCAGGCAGGCAGGGGTGGGGAGAGGCAGGGAGGAAGCAACTTACCCTCCCTCTTCTCCTGCCTCCTCCTGGCTGAATGAGGGCTGGAAGCGGGGCGGCCGGAAGCAGGGGGCGGGGCTTCGTCATGTGCCCCGCCCCCCTGCACCTCACCCGGGGGAACTGCGATCCCCCACGTTCCCCCCCCGAAATGATCTCTGGTTATTGGTGTTTCCCCTCCCTTAGGGTATGGTTTCATTGCTTTCCTGTTTTTTTTTTGTTTCTACTGAATTTTTCTCTGTTGTTGTTTTTCCCAGTCGACTTTTGCAGTGTTCCAAAAAAAACTTGAGAAAACCTTGGTGGGAAAAGTGGGAGAGCAAAGAGTGACAAACAGTACTTTGTGTAAGGGAGGGGAAAAACGGATGCAGTTAAGAAGCCACAGTAGTGCTTGCAAGTAAAAACAATGTCATAAAATTATAAACACCATAATAAATCGTGACGAAAAGTACCATCAAGTCACAGATGACCTACAGTGACTCCGTGAGGTTATCAAGGCAAGAGATGTTCAGAGGTGGGGTGCCCTTGCCTGCCTCCGCTTCACAGGGCCGATCCCGCTTAGCTCCCAAGATCTGACACGATTACGCCAGCCTGGCAAGGCCGGCTCCAGCTTATTTTGCACCCTAGGCGAGGATCCCTTATGCCCCCCCCCCGTGCGCCCACCAATTTTCAAAAATAAATGCATTTTAGGAAGAATGAAAAACACAAATAATAATCAAGGGGCAGTTTGGTGCCCCTAAGGGCCATCCCGCTCTAGGCGATCGCCTAGTTCGCCTAGTGAGTGAGCCAGCCCTGCAGCCTGGCCTATCCAGGTCCCTACATTATTGATATATAAAAACATACGTGACATTAGCAAAGCCAAAGGCATGAAATACACAGCAAACCCCCTCCCCCACCCCATCTGGCTAACTTTATTTTTTCTCGGTCTAGCAGAACAGGGAAAAGCACACAGAGACAACTAGAATTAACTGGAGTCCTTTTGACCATCTCATTCCTGGATGAAGCACAGGTGGTAGGCCCTCTCA
Source organism: Gekko japonicus (assembly GCF_001447785.1). Lineage (NCBI taxonomy): Eukaryota > Metazoa > Chordata > Lepidosauria > Squamata > Gekkonidae > Gekko > Gekko japonicus. The sequence continues at coordinate 21,366 of NW_015161997.1, read as the reverse complement.
GCAAGTCAGTGTATTAAATTGCTTTCATTTGTATAATTTATTCTATCAGGGTTTCCATGGCACAGATTGCAGGCAAACTGCATATGAGTTAGCGGGGAAATGTACTGCTGGATGCAATTTGGGGAACAGGCTCAAAACGGGTTCCCTGTCATCTGCCAAAGTGGGCAGCAACTGCCTGGAGTAACAGTGACAAGGATGCGTGGCTTTTGAGGAGGGTGTAGAGTGGTAGATCACTTCTTATTACAAGTACCAAACCAATTATATAGTGACAGTTCCTGCCACTTGAATCCAAGAAAACAAACGTATCCCCAGCTATTCAGCGCTGCCTGGCCCACTTCCTGTATTTTCATGAGGTCTGTAATGAATTTTGGCTGGCTTCAGTACCTCAGAAGTACACCCGCGTGAGCCAGTCTTCTGGGCTTTTTATCTCTTTGTATAATGTTTTGGGAAGGCAAATTTGCTTTAAACAGGAATTTGCCTGTATTCTTCTCCTGTCAAGAGGACTCTGAGCAGCTACAGGGCAGAGCAGCATGTATTCTCATCTCTTGTCTCACAGAATTAACGCTAGCCCTTCACTTTCGGTGGCATTCTCCATGAATAAATGATCGAGCTTCATAAGTATGCAAATTTACTACAGCTCATTAGTTTCCTTGAAACACACTATCAATAATAAAAAAGGCTGCATTAAAAATGAAATCCATTAGATACTAAGCTTTAAAATGAGGATGACAACATCAATTGGAAACAGATTCTCCCAGTAGAGCTGTTGCCCATGTAGGCTTGCCAAGTCCCCCCGGGGGGCGGGGAAACCTCCACCCCAGAGGCCCGTTCCCTGCCGGCAGCAGATTGGGCCCCGGTCATCTGAGGGGAAACTCTATGGAGCGACCCAGGAGTCCCCCGCTCCAGATGAAAACTCCGGGAGCGACCCGGGAAAACTCCGGGAGTCCCCTGCTCCAGATGAAGGTAGGACTTGGCAACCCTATGCCCATGCTAAATTAAAACAGTACATGGTGCTCAGTGATCACTGTCCATTTAAAGTCCATCCTGACATACAAGACCTTTACACCTGCCCAGGCTCTGGGCCTGTCCAGTTATTTGATCTTTCGGGGAGGAAGTGCTTACTCCTATCAGTTTGGTATTAGAATATTCATTGATTTTTGAGGATGCTTATGTACCTTTAAACTATTTGCCAGTCTCTTGAAGACTAACCAATGGTCAATGAAAATAGACCCTCCATGCCTTTACTGTAGCTAAAAGACTCCTATTACTACACTGGAGAGATAAATGCCCACTTGCAGTAATCCAATGGATTGAGGACCTTACAACTTTATTAACATTTGAACCTATGGCATACAGACAACAGTTACACATGGAAATTTGGACATCTTTTGTAGATGCTTATCTGTAGATCTCATTGTTGTTATATTTTGCTCTTTCTTTCTTTCTTTCTTTCTGTTTGCGGTAGTTAAAAAATAATTTAAAAATCAGCAGTGACCGACAATCAACATGACATTTTTGCACCATCCAAAACAGGATAGCCTTTTGGAAATCCGTTTTGAATTGAGAACATTTCCATATTTCAAGCGAGAGATGCTTTTTAACTGGTGAGAGATACTCTTAAATGTTTGCAGTTAAGGCTGCAGCACTAATTATGTGGCCAAGGTTCAGCTGAAATTAAAACATCCCAATCTGGTGCCCCTTTTGTTGCGCATGGCTCCCTTGTTATGACATGTGTGCACGCAGGGCTATTTTTGGGCAGGAACGCACAGGAACGGAGTTCCGGCTGGCTTCAGAGTTGGTCACGCCCACTACAGCCAAAACCTCTGCATGCATGGCTACAGAGAGAAGGCCTGGAGAACGACACCCCCCCCCCACGGGCAACTCCGAGACGGGCGGGCCGGGGGCCCCCTGGAAAGATCGAGGAGGAATTTAAATGCCTCCCCATGCCTGTCCAAGGGCTGGTTTGCCCAGGCTCCCTGCAGCTGCGGGGCACCCAGGCAAGCCAAGGGAAGGCATGGGGGTGTGGCCTGATATGCTAACAAGCTACACTGTCAGGGATGTGGCCTAATATGGTAATGGGTTTCTGCTGTTGGGTGTGGCCCATTATGCTAATGAGTTCCTGCTGGGCATTTTCTACAAAAAAAAAAAGCCCTGTGTGCACGCATATGCGCACTGCCGTCAATGGGGTGTGTGTATAGCCCCTCCTCTCCCTGTTCTGAGCAGGAGATGAGAGGAAGAGCTTGGCCATGACTTGCTGATATTGCAGACCCCAGTGCTGCCCATGCCTTCATCTTGAGGACGATGGGTGGATGACTGATGCTGGCTCTTTCACATTGCCATTGCCTCTGGCTCCTTCACCCATGTGGGGAGCAATGGAGAATTCGCAGGTGCTAAAGACAGTTGCCTGACCTGGATAGCTCAGGTTAGTCTGATCTCGTCAGGTTGCAGAACCTAAGCAGGTCAAACCAGGTCATTATTTGGATGAGAGACCTCCAAGGAATTCCAGGGTCACCACGCAAAGGCAGGCAATGGCAAAACACCTCTAAACATCTCTTGCCTTGAAAACCCTGTGGGGGTTGCCATAAGTTGGCTATGACAAAGGCAAAAAAAAGAAAAAGAAAGAAAAGGCAGTTGTACTGTTCCTTGCTCACATGCCCAACTCTCACCTGATCCCTGGAGGTAGCCCACTGAGAAGGCAGGGGGGCAACCATGGTGCCAAGGCAGCTGGGGCAACCATGGTGCCAAGGTATTAGCTTATGTGGTGAATCCACCATGCCATAGATTTGGATAGGGAGGAGTTCCTAGGCCCCAGAAAGACTCTATCTACCCAGGCTCCATCTACTCCATCAACCCTGTCCCAAAGTCAGGTTGGCACTTAGCCTGGGCAGCAATGTCTTCTGTGGCTTCCTATATCCCAGCACCGACACTATTCCTTCTCTGCCCTGAGTTCTGTCTTCGCCTTATAAGCCATCACTCAGAATACTACCTGCAAGACGGACAGATATTCACCCGTGCAAAATTGGGTGGTAAGACATAAAAGTATAACCACAGCCACTGGGTCTGGGTCACAGCTGTATTCTTAAACCGCTCATTAATGGACTTTTTTCCTTATTAGCTTCTGCCCATTCTCTGCTGAATCCTGATCCCACCAGATTCGCAAATGCTTTACCGGAAACTAATGTGATTTCATCTTTCCTACATCATTATTAGCCAGCACAAGAATAATTCCAGGGAAATAGTTACTTTAATGTGCTGAAACCTGGTTCATTAGCAACTACAATGAATTCCCCTGTAAACCCAAGTTGCTACTTTGACATTTTAAACTCTTGTGACAAATGTAGACCAATGTTTATTTCAGCTTCTGTCCTATTACAGAGTTTTGTTTATAGGTTCTTCAAACCAGCATTTACAGTTTCTGGTCATTTTCAATATCCCTCAAGTCGATTCAGAAGGTTGTGTCTTGCTGCAGTGTGTTTTATGGCAGGTTTACAGCAGTTTTGCAGCACTGGGCTCACCAAGATACAAATTACTTCAGAGCGGTAGCCACGTGCTGCTAGTTTTCTTCTTAAAAATGCAGAAGGAGCTCAGACACACTAGAATAAGATAAATTGTTATGTGATTATACCACTCTGATTTTACTCCTGGATTTTCCAGCTCGTGTAAGGAAATAATTCCTAGTTTAGCACAGGGGAATCTGAATTTGCTTTTGCTGTTCTCACAACACAGTACAGAATGTCTCTTCTACCATCACATCCCTTCCTCCTCATGCCAGCCCTATCACTCCTCAGATCTTTTACTCCTGGATTTTCCAGCTCGTGTAAGGAAATAATTCCTAGTTTAGCACAGGGGAATCTGAATTTGCTTTTGCTGTTCTCACAACACAGTACAGAATGTCTCTTCTACCATCACATCCCTTCCTCCTCATGCCAGCCCTATCACTCCTCAGATCAGTTGTTGTTGTTGTTCAGTCACACAGTCGAGTACGACTCTTCGTGACCCCATGGACCAGATCCCACCAGGCCTTCCTGTCTTCTGCTGTCCTCTGAAGTTTGCTCAATTTCATGTTCGTTGCATCTATGACACTGTCTAACCATCTCATCCTTTGCCATCCCCGTCTTCTTTGACCTTCAATCTTTCCCAGCATCAGGGTCTTCTCCAGTGAGTGCTCCCTTCTCATTGGGTGGCCAAAGTATTTGAGCTTCAGTTTCATTATCTGGCCTTCCAGGGAACAGTCAGGGTTGATTTCTTTTAGGATTGACTGATTTGATCTTTTTGCAGTCCAAGGGACTCTCAAGAGTCTTCTCCAGCACCATAGTACCGAGATTTTAGTCCTTAATTTGAGATTCTCCTTAGATCACACCGTTTACCACTGAATCAAACTGTACTCTTGTCTCTTCCAAAAA
>NW_015161997.1:8989-14862 GCF_001447785.1 Gekko japonicus | reverse complement strand
AGGACATTTTTGGACCACAAATTTATAATCACTGGGCTAGTGATTGCACTTTAAAGGTCTTATGTGCATATTTACCTTGTGCCTGGTGATTTTACTTTTGAACAATCTGCTTTATGGTCCTCATTGAATCTATACTTTGTATATATTATTGATTGTGTTTATGTAAATATAATTATCTCGCCACATATGTATGACCTCTGAGGAAGGCCTATTTGGCCGAAACGCGTAAGGTCAATTTCGTAAGCCCTGGATATTGTTATATTTTATATACATTGGTTGTAAATGGGCCTCTATATATGTTTTACATTTTGTTATTATTAATAAATACATGTACCTCTTTTTATATTTTATGGAAAGGTTTTAATATTGGCCCTCTTTTTCACTAACCTTTGTTTGGTTTTGGAGTATATTGTTAGGTTCAGTGTTTTTCCCCCCTTGGTTTCTTCTTGTTTTTTTTTTTTTTAAAGACATTGAAAGAAACCCGGATTCCTCACTAATTATATTAAAGTGCTAAAGAAAACAGCACAGATGAAATTATTGAGAGCAAAAAAAAAAAAGTTTGAAGCTAGTTTACCAAGGTACGTGGGACATGGAATTTCAAACACATGGAGGAGACAGTCCCAGGAGCAAGTGAAAACAGTGTGCCTGGGTTTGGATCATAATCTAAAGTTAAAATTCACCCACTAAAATCCGTGGGAGCTGCAGGGTACCTCACGCTCAAAACGAAGATGACTAATTTGGCTTAGAATCCAATTTGGGGGGGGGGGGAATAAGAGCGGCGTAATTTTCCTCCGTGTCACAACTCAACTATATTATATTGTCTACAGCGACTCTGCAATTAGCATTCATTGACGACACATTGGACAATACAGAATTAAGTTGGCCTTTTCTGAGAAACCTTGCCAAGTAGTAGGATTGGTTATTACCAAGCGTTCCGGAGTCTGCATTAAATCATACATAACTTTCACTAACTAGAAATGTTGACAACCCACTGCGCATTCCCTAGCTTTCTTGCTGCTATTATAGCAAAGACACCTGATACCTTCTAGAAGAAAAAGAACAGAAGTAATTCAGGCAATGAGGGAATTTGCAGGGTGCCACTGAACCAGCAAAGTCCTCACCAAGCCTAGACTGCTTCAACTCTATATACCAGACTACTAGGCACCAGGAAATAAATGACATTCATAGAATCATAGAATCACAGAGTTGGAAGGGGCCATACAGGCCATCTAGTCCAACTCCCTGCTCAATGCAGGATCAGCCTAGAGCATCCCTGACAAGTGTTTGTCCAGCCGCTGTTTAAAGACTGCCAGGGAGGGGGAGCTCACCACCTCCGTAGGCAGCTGATTCCACTGTTGCACAACTCTGCCTGTCAAAACGTTATTCCTCATATCCAGCTTCCCACCCTTAATTTAAACCTATTATTGCAAGTCCTATCCTCTGCTGCCAAAAAGAACAGCTCCCTGCCCTCCTCTAAGTGACAGCCCTTCAAATACTTCAAGAGAGCAATCCTGTCCCCCCTCAACCTCCTCTTCTCCAGACTCAACATTCCCAAGTCCCTCAGCCTTTCCTCATAGGGCTTGATCTCCAGGCCCCCAATCATCCTTGTCGCTCTCCTCTGCACCCACTCCATTCTGTCCACATCCTTTTTGAGTTGAGGCCTCCAGAACTGCACACAGTTCTCCAGGTGCGGCCAGACCAATGCAGTGTACAACAGGATTATGACATCTTGTGATTTGGATGTTATGCCTCTGTTGATACACCCCAAGATCACATTAGCCTTTTTTGTAGCCGCATCACACTGGCTGCTCATATTTAACTTTTGGTCCATCCACACCCCAAGATCTTGTTCACATACACTGCTACCCAGAAGTGTATCCCCCCATCCAGTATGTGTGTTCCTCATTTTTGTTACCCAGATGTAGAAATCGGCACTTATCCATGTTAAATTGCATCTTGTACACATCCACCCACTTTTCCAGTGTGTTCAGATCTTCATAGAATCATAGAGTTGGAAGGTACCTCCAGGGTCATCTAGTCCAACCCCCTGCACAATGCAGGAAATTCACAAATACCTCCCCCCCACACCTGCAGTGACCACTGTTCCATGCCCAGAAAATGACAAAAACCCCTCCAGGATTGCTTCCTGACCCCAAAATAGCAATCAGTATTTCCCTGTGCATGTAAAAAAGGGCCACAAGAACTAAGCACTGAGGCAACCCATCCTGCCCTCCCTCTCATGATCTGCCTAAGTTCACACAATCAGCATTGCTGTCAGATGGCCATCTAGTGCCTGTTTGAAAACCTCCAAAGAAGGAGAGCCCACCACTTCCCGAGGAAAACTGTTCCGCTGAGGAACTGCTCTAACTGCCAGGAAGTTCTTCCTAATGTTTAGCCGAAATCTCTTGTGATTTAATTTCAACCTGTTGGTTCTGGTCCAACCTTCTGGGCAACAGAAAACAACTCCACACCATCCTCTATATGACAGCCCTTCAAGTAGTTGAAAATGGTGATCATGTCACCTCTGAGTCATCTCCTCTCCAGGCTAAACATACCCAGCTCCTTCAACCTTTCCTCATAGGACTTGTTCTCCAGGCCCCTCACCATCTTTGTTGCTCTCCTCTGGACACGTTCCAGCTTGTCTATATCCTTCTTAAATTGTGATGCCCAAAACTGAACAAAATACTCTAGGTGAGGTCTAACCAGAGCGGAGTAAAGTGGTACTATCACATCTTGTGATCTGAACACTATACTTCTGTTGATACAGCCCAAAATTGCATTTGCCTTTTTAGCAACCACATCACACTGCTGACTCATGTTCAGTGTACGGTCTATGAAGACCCATAGATCCTTTTTGCAAGTACTACTGCCAGTACAAGTCTTTCCCATCCTATAATTTTGCATTTGGTTTTTCTGACCTAAATGCAGAACTTTACATTTATCCCTGTTGAAATTCCTTTTATTTTTTTTAGCCCAGTTTTGTAGCCTGTCAAAATCATCCTGTATCCTGACTCTGTCTTCTATCGTATTTGCTACCCCTCCCAATTTAGTATCATCTGCAAATTTAATAAGCATTCCCTCTATCCCTTCATCCAAATCATTGATAAAGATGTTGAACAAAACAGGTCCCAGGACAGATCCTTGAGGCACTTGCTGAATTCTGTCCCTGTCTTCTGGTGTGTTTGCTGGTCCTCCCAATTTGGTGTCATTTGTAAATTTAATGAGTATCCCCTCCTCAGCCTCATCCAGTTTATAAAAATATTGAAAAGTACCAGGCCCAGAACTGAGCCCTGTGACACTCCACTGGATACCTCCCTCCATTCAGATGAAATTCCATTGACGACTACTCTGAGTGCGGTTCTCCAACCACTTCCCTATCCACCTAACTGTCCTAGAGTCCAGTCTACAGTCCTCTAGTTCCCCATCAGAACATCCTGGGGAACCCTATCAAAAGCTTTACTGAAATTCAGGTAAACAACATCAACAGTATTCCCTCGATTCAGTAAGCTCGTCACTCGATCAAAGAAGGAAATGAGATTTGTCTGGCAGGACCTGTTGGAGACAAGTCTGTACGGACATCCCTGGATCACCAAGTTGTCCTTTAGAGGCTCACAGATCGATCCCTTTAAAAGCTGCTCCAGTATCTTCCCTGGGACAGAGGTCAGACTGACCGGCCTGTAATTTCCTGGGTCATCCCTCCAACCTTTTTTGAAAATTGGGATAACATCTGCCCTCCTCCAGTCTTGTGGCACGTCTCCTGTCCCGCAAGAGGTCTGGAAGATGATCATTGTTATTCTCATTTGTATTCTAAAATAAGTATAATAAATGGGCTTTTGAAATTCTTCCTTAAAATTCAGTTGAAAATGAATGTAAGTCCTTATTTAGACCTCTGTCCAAGTCCTTGGAGAACTGCTGCAATTCAGAGTAGACATTATTGAGCTAGATGGACTTTACTCAATATAAAGAATATAAAGAAGGTTCTTATAGCTAAACTTTGGCTGCGGTCACACGGAACATTAGCCACGCTAGAGAGACGGAAGATAGGCGGATTTTCCAGGCACGATCTCACCGCCACATCTGGGAAGCGTAGAGCTCCCGTGGCTCACCCGAGGCTTCCTGCCAAAGATGCGGGGTAAAAAACTAGTACCTCCGAGGTACTAGTTTCCGGTAACCGCAGGGCAAGGGCGGGCGTCTGATCCCGTTTCCGGTGGCATCCGGTGCCCGCCCATGTCCCCTTGCAAAAAGGGTTCCCCCCCCAAGTCTCCATGGATGCGCACAAGCACCCAACAGAGCATGCACATACTTTGGTGTACAGAAAATAACAAACCCGTTTGCCGTGCCACACCACTTGTTTGCCACGCCGCAGGATTGTCCTCTGATCAGCACCTCCCCCCTACCCACAGGACCTCCAGGGAACCTCCACAGAACCTCCATGGGACGTCTGATCGCGCAACTGTGCGTTATTTTGCCCTGGGGCAAACAGCCATGCCTCCCCCCCCCGTGATACCCGGCCCGTGTGACTGGGGCCACTGTCTTTCTTAATTTGATTTCCTTTGAAAGAATTCTGGCTGTTGATCAATGCTCCCTCTAAGCTGTGGAGTCATGTGAGCAAAAATTCTACTTTGTGAGCTACTGGCATTAAAGTTGTGAGTGAGCGATTTGGCTGCTGCATAAATTAGTTTGTTCTGACGCTATCCTTCCTGAGCTAAGACAAAAATGAGCTAAGGCTAAAAAACTGTGAGCTAGCTCACACTAACTCAGCTTACAGGAAACACTGCTGTTGACCCCTCTTGGTTTCTTTCCAAGCCAATTTTCTTTGCCTTTATTGGCAACTTGCTCTTCTCCTTACCCTGTTGCAAAAAGACAAGGTGTGACCCAGATCAGTACAGGAATCAATGTTGCAACAGGTCTAGCGGAAGCACCAAGATTTATGCGGATTTAGCACCTGACCTCGCTTTTCTGCTTGGAAACCTGCCTGTAACATATCACAAAACAATTCTGCTCATTCCATGACATGGTTAAAACGGGAAAATGATCTTTCAGCACAAGAAGTGAAACCTTCTTTCATCTTGCTATTACAAAAGCCTCCCAACAGGGAATGGTTTAAGCTTGAGGTGACCCAGATTCTGTCTTCAGATGTATATACTCAGTTGTCCAAGTCAAAGTGAAACCAACCACACACACAGTCTCGAAATTCAGTGAACTCACATTGACCTGTAGTCCTGAAGCATGCGGGAGTGCTCCAACTACCTGCTTCAATGAGAACCTAACACAAAATATTAAAGGTAGCCATTTAGTCAGTCTCAAAGTTTTCAGGGTACATTACCACAACAAGAGTTTACGTCAGAGTTTGAGGAAAGTTCCTGAGGCTGTAGAAGATAGCATTGCTCCAAGGAAGATGGATAATGAAGGATCTATTCCAGTGACCTGCGTGGGTTGCGCCATGATCATTTTTCTGCCATGCCGTGAAATGCATTACACATGCTGCAAGTGCAAGCTTATAAGAATGCTTGAGGAGAAGGTGGGAGAACTCAAGGCACAAATCTGTACACTGAGGAACATCAGGGAGGGAGAAAGCTTTTTAGAAGTGAAGGAAGAGGGGCTCCTGAGAGAACGGCAAGAGCTAGCAAATTCTGAGCAAGAGGAAGGAAGTAACAAAGAACAGGTGGGTGAGTGGAAGAATGTGACCTTGAGGAGTAAGATAATCAGGGAACACTCACAGCCATTGGAGCTGCAAAATCGATACCAGCCGCTTCTGATGATGGAAGATCAGAATAGCACACTCCGAGATCAAAAGGATGTGACTGACACACAAGCACATAGGCAGAGAAGGAACCAAGCTATCCCACGGAGGAAGAGATGAGTAGTGGTGG
>NW_015161997.1:8422-8627 GCF_001447785.1 Gekko japonicus | reverse complement strand
TGTACCTTTAACATGAAGGACTGTTGGTGACAGATGGGGTGCACCTTACAAAGAATGGGAGGAATGTCTTTGCTGGAAGACTTGCAAACCTGATCAGGAGGGCTTCAAACTGAAGACATTGGAGATGAAAAGAAAAAGCCTGATGTTGTGCGGCATCCCCAGCACTAAGTTCAAGAAGGGGAGTGACCAGAGAATAAATGAACGG
>NW_015161997.1:7146-7806 GCF_001447785.1 Gekko japonicus | reverse complement strand
TGATTTCAAAAAACTCAGATAAATATTAGGTAGAATCTCATGGCTGGAAATGCTGAGGGGAAAATCTGCACAGGAAGGATGGGTGATGCTGAAAAATGCTTAAGGCACAATCTCAAACTGTTCCGGTAAGAAAGAAAGGTGGGAGATGGGTAATGAAGCCAAGGCGGCTGAACAAGAAACTCTCTGAAGAGCTGAGACTAAAAAGGGAAATGTACAGGAAATGGAAGGAGGGTCAGATTACTATGGGTGAGTACAAGAAGCAGGCTCGAATATGTAGGGATGGTGTCAGAAAGGCTAAAGCGCAGATGGAGCTGAGGCTTGCGAAGGATGCTAAAAACAACAAGAAAAATTTCTATGCCTATGTTCGGAGCAAGAAGAAGAACAGGGATGGAGTAAGCTCATTGCTAGGGGAAGACGGTCAAGCCTTAAGAAGGGATGAAGACAAAGCGGAACTACTCAGCTCTCACTTTGTGTCAGTCTTCAACAGTAAGGCGACCTGTATGCCAACTGAAGAATGCAGGGCATATGAAGGAAGGAGAAACTGCCAGTCCAGAGTAAGTAAGGAAATGGTTAGAAAGCATCTAGCTGCCTTAAATACTTTCAAATCTCCAGGGCCGGATGGCTTGCATCCCAGGGTGCGAAAAGAAACTGCAGATGTTA
>NW_015161997.1:0-6759 GCF_001447785.1 Gekko japonicus | reverse complement strand
AAAGGGATCTGGGTGATTTGGTTGATCACAAGCTAAACATGAGCCTGCAGTGCGATGTGGCTGTGAAGAAAGCTAATGCAATCTTAGGATGCATTAACAGAAGCATTGTGTCCAGAGTAAGGGAGGTGGTAGTTCCGCTCTATTCTGCTACGGTCAGGCCTCACCTGGAGTCCTGTGTCCAGTTTGGGGCACCAGATTTTAGGAAGGATGTTGACAAGCTCGAGCGTGTCCAGAAGAGGGCAACCAGGACGGTGAGAGGGTTGGAATCCAAGTCTTATGAGGAAAGGCTGAAAGAGTTGGGTATGTTTAGCCTGGAAAAGAGAAGGCTTAGAGGAGACACAATTGCAGTCTTCAAGTATTTGAAGGGCTGTCATGTAGAAGATGGAGCAGATCTATTCTCTCTTGCTCTGGATTGCAAGACTAGATCTAATGGGTGGAAATTACAAGGGAGTCGTTACCGGCTAAATATCAGGAGAAACTTCCTAACTGTAAGAGTGGTTGAGCAGTGGAACAGTCTGCCTCGGGAGGTGGTGGATGCTCCTTCGCTGGACATTTTCAAGCGGAGGCTGGACGACCATCTTTCGGGTATGTTGTAGGTATGTAGGGCTATCTTTCGGCTATGCTCCTGCAGAGTGCAGGGGGTTGGACTAGATGACCTGCAAGGTCCCTTCCAACTCTAACATTCTATGATTCTATAAAGATGCTTCCAAAATTCTTGTCATTCAAATTTCTCCCTAGATTTCGATGTTCCAAATTACCTGGTCTTGTTTCTCAAGAGGAACCAAAGTAATTAGATTTTTTTTAATTTCTGAATTCTGTATACCTCTCCTTAACTGTTTGCTGTTTCAGAGAAATGAGGAACAAATGATCTCACATACTTTGCACTGCCGAACCAACAACGTTCTTTCAGGCTCCATTGTGAAGTGCAAGACACACTACGAAATGCTTTGCATGGTATAAACCAACCAGTGTGTCTATAGAATAGATGTTCGCTTCGAGGCTATTTCATACAGAAACAGCTGTTCAAATAGATAAGGTAGGATTGATGTTATAAATACAATGGAATCACAGCCACACACAGACTCACCTGCACTTTTTAAAAAGCAATGAATGGTGGCATTTCTTGTTACGTTTCCCCTATACGTTGTGTCTGGTTATGATGAAATACTGTTGACTAAAAATGTGCAGGTCTTCACATAGCAAAGAGCTCTTCTGATAACAGCTCGCTCAGTACTCATTTGGAAAGGAAAATGCAGTGGATCGTCCTATAGGAGATAGCCTATACAGTTCTCAGGACGGCAGTCTGATAACGCTGCAGCATAATGTATTATAGCAGGGAAAAGGAGACGTGATTTAGAATCCTGCCATAGAGAAGATAGAAACGCAGCCCCCACAGTGTTTGGAGAAGGGATGAGGTTCGGTGGCTAGGCCACATGCTTTGTGTGCTGAAAGTCTCGGGTTCAAACTCAGATAGCACGGATCAAGAAAGCCTTGGGCTTGAGATCCCGGAGAGCCGCTGCCAGTCACAGTAGATACAACCAGAGGTCATTTCGGGGGGGATCGTGGGGGATCACAGTTCCCCCGGGTGAGGTACGGGGGCCGGGGCACATGTTGAAGCCCCGCCCCCTGCTTCCGGCCGCCCCGCTTCCGGCCCTCATTCAGCCAGGAGGAGGCAGGAGAAGAGGGAGGGTAAGTTGCTTCCTCCCTGCCTCTCTCCACCCCTGCCTGCCTGGGGCCAGGGAGGGCCTTCGCGGGGCTTCCTTTCACTCCCGCCGGCCTTGCAGGTCCACCGCCGGGCCCCTCATGGGGCTCGGCAGTGGAGCTGCAAAGCCGGCGGCGGCCAGGACCGTTGGGGGCGGGGTGTGTGGCCTTATGACACACTTCCGTGATGTCAGGGGGTGTGGCCTTATGACACTTCTGGTGATGTCAGGGGGTGTGGCATATGCTAATGAATTCCCCTAGTTCTTTTTCTACGAAACGACCCCTGGATACAACTGAGTTCGAGACCCAATATAATTGCAGTTTCATGTGTTCAGATGTTAAGGTTGCTGTAACCGAGGTGACCAAAACATAGAACAAGGTTTTTTTAAAAAACAAGGATTTAAAGGGAAGGAGAGAAAAGTGCAGATTGTCATAATGCTGTGCAGGAATAAAGAGCATCACCAGGCAACCAATTGACTACGGGGAGTAAAAGAGAGAGAGAGGAATCAAAAACAAAGCCCAGGGCTTTGTGCCTCACTGACAGCATGGATGGTAATCTTGGCAATGAATGCAGAGAGTAGTCAAAGAGACAAAGGCTTAGGAGGAAGCAGGAGGCATTCCATTCTTGAATTAAAGGATCCATGAAAGTGTAGCCAGAATATTTGGGGTGGTGGGGCGTTGGTAAATCCTGTGGGGCAGGGGAGCCGGGGGGAAAGAGAGAAAACAGCAAGCCCACCCACAGCAGAGGAAGAGGACTCAGCTTGGTGGTAGTGGCCTCACGGCACCTGTGCCAGCCCAGTCATGTGACCCGCCATCATGTGACCCGGGCTGGCTCGGCTGGTGCAGGCACAGTGAGGGCACCGCTGCCGAGCCGAGTCCTTTTTCTCTGCTGCAGGGGGGCTCACTGCTTGAGCGGCATTTAAAAGGGGGAGCTGAGTCCTCTTCCTCATCTACTGGCTTCCTCATCTACATGAGTCTTTTGGGGGGATCTCTGGCTTCCTTTCGCGTTTTGCAATTTTATTTTATTTTAATTTTTTGCAACTTTATTTTATTCTATTTTGCATTTCTAAAAACCTATTAATTTTTCGGCCTGGAAAAAAAAGAAAATGAGATCGAAGCTTTACTGACTGTGCCCAGGGTCATTTTGGAAACCCCACACGCACCTCACGTTTTAAATTTTTAAAAATTATTTTCCCCGTGAGGCCGTGCTCATCCATGGGGGGTAGTGCCCCCAAATGCCCCCCCCATGGCTACGGGCCCCGACCAGGTAGTAGGTGTTGAAGAAATCAAAGCAGGCAAGCCTTTTCTCACTGTTCATCTCCACACCAGAAAAGGCTTCATTTGCTAAATTTCTGCACAGCAGGCCTGAAAATCATCAAAGTATGGTGCTGTACTAGAACCTGGGAAATCTGGATTCATATCCTCCCTCAGACATGAACCTTGCTGTGTGATATGGTGCTAGGGCAGGGCGTGTGTGCAGGGATAGCGGGAATGACGTTACACTGAGGGAAAGATGGGACTTCTTAAGCAAACCTGGATGTGATGTCAGCACAGCAGCACGTTGCTCTTGGACCCCTCCCCCGCAAAATCCTCTATGGTCTTCTTGTTCCCATCAAGCAGCATCAGGGACAGGAGGCAGACAGCGGGAAGCTAGTAAGCCTGCCTTGGGCCAGTAACTCCTTCTCTGCATCATCTACTTCATAAGACTGTTGTGAGGACAAAAAGGGGGGTGGGGAGGAAGGGCTGGATAAAAAGTAGCATAGGAGTAGGTCCCATTAGGAGCTGCGGCGGCTCAAGTGGTTAAGACGCTGAACTGCAGGCTGTGGAAAGGTCAGTAGTTCAGCAGTTCAAGACCCGGGTGCCGCATGACGGAGTGAGCTCCCGTCTCTAGTTCCAGCTCCTGCCAACCTAGCAGTTCGAAAGCAAGAAATTGCAAGTAGATAAATAGGGACCACTTCGGTGAGAAGGTAACAGCGTTCCGTGCGCCTTGGTGTTTAGTCATGCCAGCCACATGACCATGGAAACGTCTTCGGACAGCACTGGCTCTTCGGCTTTGAAGCAGAGATGAGCACCGCAACCCTAGAGTCGGATTCGACTGGCTTTCGAGCAAGGGAACCCTTACTTTTACCTTACGTCCCATTAAAAAAGTCACAATGCTATCTATAATTCCTGCTCTATCACTGGAAACTGCCCTATACCCAGCCTTACTATTGGTCTACATGATACTTTGAACGGGAGATCCCAGGGATTGAACTTCGAACCTTCTGCATGCCAAGCACATGCTCTACCACTGAGCCATGGTCCCCGCCCCTGAACAAATTCAAAACCAGCTGCCTGATCCTAAAATCAACCAGGTGAGCACAGTCCTGATTCAGAATTTCCAAATGGGTTGACTCGAGTCTCCTCCCCTGCCCCATCACAAGACAACTTGATCTCTCCAGCCACTTTTGACACCATTATAGACATCATTGCATTTGGTGTTCAAATCACATTCCCTAGAGTGAGTCTTCATTCAGAAATAGGCATTGTGCCACTTTACACACACACACACACACACCTGAAGGCAATGTAGCCCTGCTCTCCCTCTTTTACTGCTCTCTCACTTTAGCAATCACGAGGGTCAAAGAAAGCCATTTCACTTGTTGACTCTGAGACATGAAATCTTTAAGCTAAGCTCCCTGCACCAGAAAGACTGATTAGGAAGAAAAAGAGATTTTCGTTCACTTGCTCGATCACTGTCTGCCTCTGGAAGGCCTATAATGATGCATTGCCCTGAATTCCATTGGAAGAGAAAATCAACTTCCACCTAGCTCCTATGAAGTTCCCCTCAATGATTTCAATGTGCTTTGTGGCTTAGAATCAAGCTACTTTGTTTTTCTCTCTCCTTCCATTGTGAGCAACTAGGACCAAACCCTTACTTGGTCTTTCCCAATGTCATCTTGCACAGTTTTGAGGCAATCTCTAACGAAGAACTTCGGGCTCTGTTGGAGGTATGTAATTAAAGTCAAGATGATTTTGGATTTCTTATGCCTACTGTTTTGATCGAAGGGAAAAAAATCCGTTTTGATTCCAATTCTGTCTTGTGGGAACAAAACCTGTGCTCTTTTTACCTGGGTGCCATTTTGTTTCTGCCACTTTCACTGCCAGTTCCAGCTCACCTCCTTCTCCTGCTGGCCTCTGTCGGCGTCTCTTCATCCTGACCTTGATGCTGCTACCTGGCCAACACCTGTTTTGAACATCATTTTAGTTTGCTGCAGCATTTACTTATTTAAAACCTTTATAAGCCTGTCTTCCTCCCTGATACCCAGGACCCACGGTGGGTAACAACCTCAAAATCTGCGGATGGTAACATAAATTCTAAAGACAGAGTTAAAACAAACAGCATAACAACTCACAAAAATAAAGTGCATTAGAGACGGCCATCTTTCAAGTTGCCCACAGAGTACGCCACCAAAACTTACTCCAGCAGCTTGCCTTCCGCAATACTAGCAGGTTCATAGATGTCACAGGTAAGGTCTTTCACCCATAAATTAGTATTTTTAAAAAGGCCGGTTCTGCAGCAAACCTAGAGGTTCCCCCAGGTTTACATAACTGTGCATCAGTGTCATGGCATGAGAACTTTGTTCTGTTGCTTCAGACCAACACAGCTACCCACCTGGATCTATTGACATGGCCTGAGTGCGACTATCTGTACAGGGGCCAGCATTTTGATACTGGACAAAGAGTGTTGTTGTTCAGTCGCACAGTCGAGTCTGACTCTTCGCGACCCCATGGACCAGGTCACACCAGGCCCTCCTGTCTTCCGCCGTTCTCTGAAGTTTGCTCAATTTCATGCTCGTTGCATCGATGACACTGTCTAACCATCTCATCCTTTGCCGCCCCCGTCTTCTTTGACCTTCAATCTTTCCCAGCATCAGGGTCTTCTCCAGGGAGGGCTCCCTTCTCACTGGGTGGCCAAAGTATTTGAGCTTCAGTTTCATTATCTGGCCTTCCAGGGAACAGTCAGGGTTTGATTTCTTTTAGGATTGACTGATTTGATCTTCTTGCAGTCCAAGGGACTCTCAAGAGTCTTCTCCAGCACCATAGTTCCAAAGAATCTATTCTTTGGCGCTCGTGTGTGATATATGTATAAATACTAGGTAAGCCTAAACAGCATGATAAAAAGGAGAGACATCACCTTGCCAACAAAAGTCCGCATGGTCAAAGTAATGGTATTCCCAGTAGTCATGTATGGCTGCGAGAGTTGGACTATAAGGAAGGCCGAGCGCCAAAGAATAGAAGAAGATCAAATCAATCACTCAACTACTTTGGCCACCCAATGAGAAGGGAGCACTCACTGGAGAAGACCCTGATGCTGGGAAAGATTGAAGGTCAAAGAAGACGGGGACGGCAAAGGATGAGATGGATAGACAGTGTCATAGATGCAACGAACATGAAGTTGAGCAAACTTCAGAGGACAGTGGAAGACCGGAAGGCCTGGCGGGAGCTGGTCCATGGGGTCGCGAAGAGTCGGACTCGACTGTGCGACTGAACAACAACAACAACTAGGTAAATAGTATGTGCAAACCATACAACCTGCATACACATAGGACAACAGAATCTCCAGAACCGAAAGCAAAGATCTGAAATGGTTGGCATTAAATGAATGTACAATGAAACAGGGAACAAACCTACGCAGACTAGCTATTGCAGAGGAAATAAACGCACAGCCTAGTAAGAAGACCTTCAGCAACAAGCAATAAAGTTGGAGAGAGTCCCTTGGGCAGTGAAAATGGCTATGAAAACAGGGGTGTTAAAACCTTGTCCTTCCTTTTCATCCTTGAAATGGTAGAGATTAGAGAGATTAAGTGCCGAAATCATGCAAACCCCAGACCTGACTCAGTTTCCCTGCAGCTGCACAGCAGTTGCAGGAGCCTGATTCCGCTCAGAACTGCAGTGGAAGTTTTCCTGAGATGAAATGGTCCCAGCGAGGACATGTTTGCATTACTCTGAAGCTGTACGTGGAGTAATTCTGTATTTGGTCCTAAAACTGCAATCCTTCTAAATCCACGGAAGTCT
>NW_015161996.1:465769-474762 GCF_001447785.1 Gekko japonicus | reverse complement strand
AATTATATATAAGGAGAGATAGGAGAGATAGCAATATAATGGTATTAAAAAAACAGTCCCCCAATGGTGGTGGGAAGAAATGGCCACCACAGGGACATGGTCAGGGAAAATGGCTGCTTGGCAGCTGAGAAAATCTAAACTTTTTCACCCACACAGCAACCATTCAGACTATACTGAGCTCTTCCCCAAAAGTTTGAAGCAAAACAGGTGTGGGAAAGACCAGAGAAAAGCCAGATAAATCCCAGGAAGTTCGTGAATGTACCACAAAGTTGGGGAGAAGCAGGAAGAAAGGCAGCTTCGCAACAGCACTGAACCTGAGCCAAGTAACCCATGAGAAAATGACTCTTATGGTTTTGGTTCACATTGTGGCTGGGCCGTATTCTTTGCATCATCTGCTGTCAGAACCCACAGCTAACAACGAAGTACACGCATTCAGGAACGGTTATACTTTTATTGCAAAGCTATAGATGCAGTAACACAGGCACTGTTAAGAATGGCCACAGCCAGTAGAGCATAATAGAATATAGGGTATTCGTATGCCCCCCCCCCATGGCATTGGCCAATTAGGCACCCTCCCACACGCGGGATAAGTCAGGCAACCGTTAGGTGGCTAAAGCTGAGAACTCGGAGTCTCTCACGGTACATAGGAGCTCTCAAGACAACACAACCTCCTCCTGCACATCTGTAGAGATAAGCATTTCAGCAAAGGCATAACAGCAGGGATAGGAATGCAATAGCAATTAACAAGACACAGAATGAACTCCCCAACCCCCATGGCAGCATAGCTGACATCTGCTCTGCCTCATCCTCTCTTCACACCCCCTTTTGTCTCTGCCTGTCCATATCTAGGGAGGCCTTCACAGAAATATGACCAACATTTGAACTGACCCCTTGTTTTAAATCTTCAGCCCCTTCTTTGATTGCCTCACAATTCAAAACGAGCAGGGTCGTGTGTGCCGCAGCGTGATTTGGCGCGGTGGTTGGCTAGCTAACTGCTAGGGTGGCCCACTCTGCCTTGGGAAAGTCCTGGATATTTGGGGGCAGTACCTGGGGCAGGTAAATATTAGGGATGGGAGGGAGCTCAGTGGGGATATGATGCCACACAGCCCAGCCTCTGAAACTGTCGTTTCCTCCAGGGGAAGTGGTATCCGCAGTCTGGAGGGCAGGTGAAATTCTAGGAGAACTCCAAGGCACACCTAGAAGTTGACAACCATTCTCGTTGCCTGTTCTTCCATGCGTAATTGCTGTGATGTCATCAGGGGACATCTCTTCTGAAAGCAGCTAAATTAGGTTGTCTGTGCTGCTTTAATGCCTGGGCAGCTGGTGGCATTCAACAACAGTACATTTCTCCCTTTTCTTTTGTCGCTCTCCACTGCCAGGAAACCTCCCATTTAAAAACCTGGTTATATGTTTCCAGAAGGTGTGCACCTCCTTGCCTAAGAAGGTGTGGGTCAATTTCATTCAATGAGCAGCTTTCTAGGCGTGAGCCAACACACGACCACTGAAGAAAGCTTAAATCATCTTTATTCAACTTCACACGCATTCAGAAGATCATTTACTCACAATAGCTGGGTGGGAAGTTACATCTTGTGATCTAGGTTAGTTCAATAGCCGCGGTGAGAAAGAGATGGCCTTCCCCTCTCCTTGCAGTAAGGGTTGAAGAACAAAGAAACGGAAAGGAACAATAAAATCCTATCTTTGCGCCTCTGAGCTCAGGAAATTACTCTTAATGAGCCAGTCAGAGGGAAGCTTCTGGGACCCCTATCTGTGGACTCCAATTCCCAGGTGCACAAGTCTTAAATATACAGAGCAGTTTTACTAAACTACAGATAACGCTGACTGGGGGCAGCATAAGAAGTATTCAGGAAATTCAGTCTGCTCGCATGATGAAAGTATGCATGCATATGTTCCCTTTGAAATCACTGGAAATTGGGATTTCGGAAAGAGGGAAGAGCAAGTCTTTAAAATGTAATTCAGCATTTAGCGTTAACAATTATATCTCATTCCTGATCCTAATACTGTACTTCGGTGCTCTTCAAACTTAGGGTTGTCAACTGGCATGAGCTTGGAGGGCAGGGACATAGGTGTTGGCAGCATGAACACATGAAGCTGCCTTATGCTGAAGCAGGCCCTTCACATCACCTAGTACTTGAGCCTTTTAACTGGAGATGCCGGGGACTGAACCTGGGACCTTCTGCAAACAAGGCAGATGCTGTACCACTGAGCCATGGGCCCTCTTCATCATGACATTGCCTTGGGTAGCAACCAGATGTCAGGCCCTGTCATTCTAGGATTCACCAGAAACTCTATGGTAAAACCAGGCCCATAGCCAGAAAAAAAATTATGGTCGGGGGGGGGGGGGCAAATAAGTACAGTGGTGGTCAACCCATCATTATTTCTTTTCTTTATTATTTATTTATACTTCATTATTATTTATACTTTATTATTTACTTTATTATCATTTATTTACCAGTTTTTTACTTGAGACTCAAGGTATAAAATAATACAATCAAATAGGATGAGAGTTCTAATAAGCAATGCAATAGGACTAGGATTAGAAAAATGCAAAAATGTATCAGACATGCTATCTCAAGGAAAACAGAAAATGCATTACAAAAAATGAAAAAATGCTGCAGGAGCATGATAGAACATACAACAAATAGGTAATATATAGCCCATACTGTGACATAGACTATAGTCCTGTTCTGTATTAGCTTTTTTAAAATGACCTCCCAGTCAATGGTTTCACATAGTCTGCAGAATTAAGGGGGGGGGCTTCTTCCATTTACTGAAACCTGAAACTGTAAATACAACCTTCATTTCTCTGCAAATCTTCTGCGAGGGAAACTGAAATCTCTGTCACTCAGAACAG
Source organism: Gekko japonicus (assembly GCF_001447785.1). Lineage (NCBI taxonomy): Eukaryota > Metazoa > Chordata > Lepidosauria > Squamata > Gekkonidae > Gekko > Gekko japonicus. The sequence continues at coordinate 471,890 of NW_015161996.1, read as the reverse complement.
AGCTTTCAATCTGTATCATACCATCTATCATACCATCTGTAGCTAAAACTCTCCTTGGCGTTCTTGTTTTGGTTTTGAGTAAACAAGCTGGGGTTGTGATCTTCTACACCTTGGTCTCAAGGACAAATTAGTTCACTTCTCTAAGCTTTCATAGTCGCCACTGTAGTTCTATGCTTGAAATTTAGCAGTTGTTGGGTTCTAGTTATTAACCTGTCCATTTTCTTACAAGATTAAGTTTCTAAACTGATGCCAAATGAGACTCCCAATATTCAAGTCTCAGTTATAAAAACTTTTAAAAATGACTTACAAATTGAACACAGAACTAAATCACTAGCTCAAGACTTCTAATAGTGCCACCCAACAAATGGGTAAGATGATCAATAATTGCCCACACACATGCATTTTCTATAGAAGAAGAAGAAAAAGAGAAGAGATTGGATTTATACCCCGCCCTTCACTACCCAAGGGAGTCTCAGAGCGGCTTACAAACTCCTTTCCCTTCCCCTCCCCACAACAGACACCCTGTGAGGTAGGTGGGGCTGAGAGAGCTCTTGACAGAAACTGTTCTTTTTCAAGAACAGCTCTTATCAGAACTACGGCTTGCCCAAGGTCATCCAGCCAGGTGCAAGTGGAGGAGTGGGGAATCAAACCCGGTTCTCCCAGATTAGAGTCCGCGCACTTAACCACTACACCAAACTGGCTTATTTTTGACAGTCTCATTTAATGTTAATAACAAGCAAATTTGCATATTTACCAGTAAAAACGTGTAATATTTGTTCATGTCTTGTGGCTCCTCTCTTGTGACTCTATAGTGGCTCCTCTCTTGTGACTCTAATCGGGAGCCTCGTGTTTGATTCCCCACTCCTCCACATGAAGCCTGGTGGGTGACCTTGGGCCAGTCACAGTTCTCCCAGGACTCTCTCAGCCCCACCTCCCTCACAAGGTGCCTGTTGTGGGAAAGGAAGGGAAGGCTTTGAGACTCTCTAAGGTAGAGAAAAGTGGGGTATAGAAACCAAATCTTTTGAATATGTGCACTGTGTACCTGAGAATGCAGACCCAAGTAGGAATGGCCAATGCCATCTGGTTTTCTGTCTAAACTAGGGGTGGCCAGACTGTGGCTCGGCAGCCGCCCACGGCTCTTTCACACACATTGTGCAACTCCCAGCAGGGCAGCTGGGGATGTTAAGATCATTAGCAAACAAATATCATTGGACAAACAAATATCGTTATCAATATCTGCTTTTACCGCTTTTGTTATTATTCTTGACAGTCTCATTTAATGTTAATAACAAGCAAATTTGCATATTTACCAGTAAAAACGTGTAATACTTGTTCATGTCTTGTGGCTCTCAAACATCTGACGTTTATTCTGCGTGGCTCTTATGTCAAGCAAGTTTGGCCACCACCCCCGGTCTAAACTGTTTCATGGTGTTATTATGAGGTTAAAATGCCACTCAGACTTGGAGGAACTGAGTAGTACAAATATTTGCCCATCCCCCCACCAGCCGGTATCTTTAAGTTTGAAATACAGCTTCCTTTCCAATGTATTTGACAAAGTGGGCATGCACACGAAAGCTCATACCTTGAATAAACCTTTGTTGGTCTTAAAGGTGCCACTGGACTCTGAGTTTGTTCTACTGCTTCAGACCAACATGGCTGACCACCTGGAACCATCCCCCAAAACTTAGGGTTGCCAGCCTCCAGGTGGGACCTGGAGGCTTCCTGGAATTACAGTTTATCTCCCGACTACAGAGATCAGTTCCCCTGGAGAAAATGGCAGCTTCAGAGGGCATATGGCTCTATGGCATAAAATGGCTCAGCAAGTTCTCCCCTCCACATTCACTCCACAATCTCCAGGAAATTCCCCAGTTGGAGTTGGCCATTCTATTCTTGCTACTGAAAAGATAAGCCACTTAGATTACTGAAATGTGGCCTGCCTTTTCAGAAGTGGATGCCAACAAAAATGGACCCCCAAGTTCTGATTATGTGGACATATTCCAGCCTATACCTTTAAAAAAGACACATGACAGTGAAATCTAGGGTGGTATTCTACCACTCTGTTCAGTAAAATTTGAAGCTTTCCTCTTGACAAAGGAGTTTTCCTTCAGCTGAAGTAGCTTTTCTAATTTTCATTAGATTTGTGGAAGGCTTCAAATGCCACTGAGTGGAATGGAAAAGGGCAAGCATTAAATTTGAATGAATTATGTAAATTTTCATAGATAAAAATTAAAACTTCACACACCTGGGAATACTTTAAGGTGTCTGCTTCTCAGTTCTTCCTTTTCATCTTGGCTTGTAACGTGCTCGGTGCTTGTGTTAGCCGTTTACTGCAAGGAGTTGCATTACACGACCTTATTTCACAGCACCACAATTAGTATAAATTCATGTAATGCAGTTTGAGAACCCTGGGGAAAAGTCTGCATTACTGATAGGGTTAAGGGTACGCTCCTTTTTTCCTACTAGCAAAAAAGATAAACTGCTTGGATTTAACAACTCTTAATTAAGAAAGCCTTTGTAATGTAGGCAATTATGCCAGTTCTATAAATCAACTGTAGCTTTTTGTGACATAGAAATTAGTCTACAGGATGGCCTGAATAACTGCTGACAAATGCTTATCTTTATAGTCATTAAATACATCTTAACTACATGTAAAGCTATTTTCCTTTTGGTGTCCTCATGCGAACCCAATCTTCCCAACAAAGCCTGAAGTAAAAGTCTACCTCCCCACAGTGCCAAGTCTGCAAACTCCGATAACCCACATATACAATAATTTGTTTAGGGAAATGGCATCAATGATAAAGAGTGAAGGAAAGGAAGAAAGAATTAATTTTAATGTGCACTAAATAATATAGGTTTGCTGTTCAGTTGCACAGTCGAGTCCGACTCTTCGCGACCCCATGGACCAGATCACGCCAGGCCTTCTGGTCTTCTGCCATCCTCTGAAGTTTGCTCAACTTCATCTTCGTTGCATCTATGACACTGTCTAACCATCTCATCCTTTGCCGTCCCCGTCTTCTTTGACCTTCAATCTTTCCCAGCATCAGGGTCTTCTCCAGTGAGTGCTCCCTTCTCATTTGGTGGCCAAAGTATTTGAGCTTCAGTTTCATTATCTGGCCTTCCAGGGAACAGTCAGGGTTGATTTCTTTGAGGATTGACTGATTTGTTCTTCTTGCAGTCCAAGGGACTCTCAAGAGTCTCCTCCAGCACCATAGTTCAAAAGAATCTATTCTTCGGCGCTCGGCCTTCCTTATAGTCCAACTCTCACAGCCATACATGACTACTGGGAATACCATTGCTTTGACCATGCGGACTTTTGTTGGCAGGGTGATGTCTCTACTTTTTATCATGCTGTTTAGGTTCGCCATCACTTTCCTCCCAAGGAAATCTTTTAATTTCATGGCTGCTGTCACAGTCTGCGGTGATCTGGGATCCCAGGAACGTGAAGTCTGTCACTACTTCCACGACTTCCCCTTCTATTTGCCAAGGAGTGATGGGGCCGGATGCCATGATCTTAGTTTTTGCATACTGATGACAACCCAGCCCATACCTCCTGGCTATCTGGGCGAGAGGGCGCATATAGATGTTAAAAAGCATCGGGGAAAGCACTGCACCCTGAGGCACACCACATTCAAGTGGGTGCCTCTGGGACTGCTGTTCCCCTATGACCACTCTCTGTCCCCGACCTTGGAGAATTTCCACCGTTGGTAGTGGTGGTAGCGGCGGTAGCCACTCCGACTTGGAGGAACTAAGTTGTACAAATATTTGCCCATCCCCCCAACAGCCGGTATCTTTAAGTTTGAAATATAGCTTCCTTTCCAATGTATTTGACAAAGTGGGCATGCACACGAAAGCTCATACCTTGAATAAACCTTTGTTGGTCTTAAAGGTGCCACTGGACTCTGAGTTTGTTCTACTGCTTCAGACCAACATGGCTGACCACCTGGAACCATCCCCCAAAACTTAGGGTTGCCAGCCTCCAGGTGGGACCTGGAGGCCTCCTGGAATTACAGTTTATCTCCCGACTACAGAGATCAGTTCCCCTGGAGAAAATGGCTGCTTCAGAGGGCATATGATTGTATGGCATAAAAGTTCTCCCTTCAGCAAGTTCTCCCTTCAGCAAGTTCTCCCTTCAACATTCACTCCACAATCTCCAGGAAATTTCCCAGTTGGAGTTGGCCATTCTATTCTTGCTACTGAAAAGATAAGCCACTTAGATTACTGAAATGTGGCCTGCCTTTTCAGAAGTGGATGCCAACAAAAATGGACCCCCAAGTTCTGATTATGTGGACATATTCCAGCCTATACCTTTAAAAAAGACACATGACAGTGAAATCTAGGGTGGTATTCTACCACTCTGTTCAGTAAAATTTGAAGCTTTCCTCTTGACAAAGGAGTTTTCCTTCAGCTGAAGTAGCTTTTCTAATTTTCATTAGATTTGTGGAAGGCTTCAAATGCCACTGAGTGGAATGGAAAAGGGCAAGCATTAAATTTGAATGAATTATGTAAATTTTCATAGATAAAAATTAAAACTTCACACACCTGGGAATACTTTAAGGTGTCTGCTTCTCAGTTCTTCCTTTTCATCTTGGCTTGTAACGTGCTCGGTGCTTGTGTTAGCCGTTTACTGCAAGGAGTTGCATTACACGACCTTATTTCACAGCACCACAATTAGTATAAATTCATGTAATGCAGTTTGAGAACCCTGGGGAAAAGTCTGCATTACTGATAGGGTTAAGGGTACGCTCCTTTTTTCCTACTAGCAAAAAAGATAAACTGCTTGGATTTAACAACTCTTAATTAAGAAAGCCTTTGTAATGTAGGCAATTATGCCAGTTCTATAAATCAACTGTAGCTTTTTGTGACATAGAAATTAGTCTACAGGATGGCCTGAATAACTGCTGACAAATGCTTATCTTTATAGTCATTAAATACATCTTAACTACATGTAAAGCTATTTTCCTTTTGGTGTCCTCATGCGAACCCAATCTTCCCAACAAAGCCTGAAGTAAAAGTCTACCTCCCCACAGTGCCAAGTCTGCAAACTCCGATAACCCACATATACAATAATTTGTTTAGGGAAATGGCATCAATGATAAAGAGTGAAGGAAAGGAAGAAAGAATTAATTTTAATGTGCACTAAATAATATAGGTTTGCTGTTCAGTTGCACAGTCGAGTCCGACTCTTCGCGACCCCATGGACCAGATCACGCCAGGCCTTCTGGTCTTCTGCCATCCTCTGAAGTTTGCTCAACTTCATCTTCGTTGCATCTATGACACTGTCTAACCATCTCATCCTTTGCCGTCCCCGTCTTCTTTGACCTTCAATCTTTCCCAGCATCAGGGTCTTCTCCAGTGAGTGCTCCCTTCTCATTTGGTGGCCAAAGTATTTCAGCTTCAGTTTCATTATCTGGCCTTCCAGGGAACAGTCAGGTTTGATTTCTTTTAGGATTGACTGATTTGATCTTCTTGCAGTCCAAGGGACTCTCAAGAGTCCCTTGAATATAGTGAATATAGGTTTACACGGCAGCCTAGTCATGTGCTAATGTTTTGGGTTGCCTCCTCCCTCAGCAGGGAAAAAAATACACACAGTTTATACCTTAGGAATGTGACCAGACAGACAGTGAATGGAAGATGTGTTGCCAAGCTCAGATGTGGTTGTTCTTTCCTGTTGAAAGTTGTTCCTTGCCTTCATTACACAATCATTGTTTTTCTAAGTTTGCCTGGAAAATACAAGTGTTCTTTCCAAGCTGGTGGTACTACACGCACATATCTGTGACTGCAAAATGTGTGGCTCACCAAATAACCCACAGCCTGCCATTTACGTATGGTCAGGGGTCTTTTGGGGCTGGAGCGCTGCTCCGGCAGTTGGCGGCAGCAAGCCCTGCCCCCAGCTCCCCGCGCCAAAGCCCTGGGGCCAGGAGGAGGCGCGGAGAGCCCCGCAGCCAGGTCTCCTGGGCCCGCGCAGAAGTACTGCAGCTCGGGGGAGGAGTGGAGAGCCCCGCAGACGGGTCCCCTGGGCCCGCGCAGAAGTGCTGCGGCTCGGGTGAGGCCTGGAGAGCCCTGCCACTGGCACCAAAGAGGTAAGTAAGGGATCCACGGGGGTGGGGGGTGGCGGGGGTGG
>NW_015161996.1:461866-465467 GCF_001447785.1 Gekko japonicus | reverse complement strand
CTCTTTCCTTCCTTCTTTTCTTCTCTGTACTCTCTCTCTTTCCTTCCCTCTTTCCTCCTTCTGTGGCCCAACTCTAGTGAGAAGGGGTTTAAACTTTAAACCCCTTATCTCCCCCCCCCCGCAGGCCAGCTGGGGAAGGGAAGGGGAGGCTTCTGAAGATGCCTTCCCACCCTCCTTAGCTTCCCCTGCTGACATCACCTCCGGTGATGTCAGGGGGCATGGCATATGCTAATAGCCTAGTAGCTCATTAGCATATCATATGCTAATGAGCTCCTGCAGCTCTTTTTCTAGGCAAAGACCCCTGCATATGGTAGTATCTCAGAGCCTTAATAACTCACCTCTTTTTTTGAGATTCCAAGCAGGCAACAATGTAGAATTATGATGTGCTGTAGGTTACCTTTTGATCTCCTCAGATCTCAGAAGGTAAGCAGGGCTTGCCTTGGGTAGTACTTGGATGGGAGGCCACCAAGGAAGTTCAAAGTTGCTATACAGAGGAAGGCAATGGCAAGCCACCACTGAATGTCTCTTGCCTTGAAAACCCCATGCCATAAGTGGGCTACAACTCCACCCTCCCCAGGTTAACTTCAGGCTGGTATGCCACAAATCAATGCATACCTAGCTCTGTTTGAAAATGCTCAGGTTCTGTGGGAAAGGCATCACTTTTTAACCTGTGAGCAACATCAACAACAACTGCCTAGCTTACAGAACTGTTATATCTCATATAGATAGGGTCATGAGGATCCAAGGAAAAACTTGGCATGTGTAAAGCAGTAATAAAGCATATACCTGTTTCTGGCCATTTCTTTGGGCCTAGCTCACTTCTGAGTCCTTGGAGAAATTGGAGACCTAGGGTTGCCAGGTCCTATTTTCTCCCCAGCGGGGGGATTGGGGTGGGGGGCGTGCTGGGAGGGGGGCCCATCCCTGATGCAATGATGTCACATAGAGTGACTTCATTGTATCAGGAAGGCAGTGCTGTGTGCACATGTCTGCTGTCTGCTTTCCCCCTGCTGTCTGCTTTCCCCCAATCATTTAAAGGTTGGGGGAAAGTGGTTGGGGAAAAGTGGGGGCCAACCACGCCTGCCCTGCAAGTGGCAATTGTAGGACAAGCGCGCATGGCATGCGCTCTTTTGAAGCGGGGGCTGCTTGTGCATGCCCTGCAAGTGGTGAGCTCGCCGCTTGTAGGGCAGGCACAGGTGGCCCCTGCTTCAAAAGAGTGGGTGCCGCACATGCCTGCCCTACAAGCGGCAAATTCGCTGCTTGTGGGGCAGGCACGCATGCCCCCCACTCTTTTCAAACAGGGCCACCAGCAACTGTTGGGGGCAGGGCTTTTCCCATACCAGCAAGCTGGCCAATGTCTGGGAGCAGCCCTAAAAATTGGGGGATCCCTCGCCCCCACCAGGGGACTGGCATTCATATGGAGACCTGGCTTCAACAAAAGCAATCTGTCTCTTGCTGACTCACAAGGTTGCAAATGGTTGCAAATGGCTGCAAAAGTACATTGAGACAACACATATGAGTAGTGTTTTCAACACAAAAAATGTTACATCTACATGAGTGGGGTGTTGGAACAGGCGATGTCTGGTGTACAAAGAAGAGAAGAAGACCCTGCAGCGGACAGCAATCAGACAGTTAGATATAGTTTGACAGACCCTCCCCTGCTGCCAGGTCACCCCACCCCACCACCAATCAGCTGACCTGTGGGGGGGGGAACGTACTCTGAAAATAAAAGAGGTCCAGCCAACATGCAACAAAATGTCTACGTCACTGCCCACCTAAACCGGAAGTGATGTCATCACATCAAGGACGTCGATATGACAGTCTGGTATGTGGGCAAAAACTCTATGGTAGAAGCCAAATCTACCATAGAGTTTTTGCCCAAATACCAGAGAGTCATTCTGACACGATGATGTCACTTCTGGGTCACATTGGCAGTGACATAGACACATCACTGCACATCGATTGGGCCTTCCTCCTGCTCCCAGTAAGTCCCTCCAATTCCCCACTGGTTCCCAGGAGGGACCTGACAACCCTAATTAGATAGTGTAGTGTGACCAGCTCCTTTTTTCCTGGTGAGTGTCATTCGTCATCTGTCTCCAGATTGCTACTCAGGGCAATATCCTCCTTCTTCTCACACGTTCCACATTCTCTCTCTCTCTCTCTCTCTCTCTCTCTCTCTCTCTCTCTCTCAGCTAGTGAAGTAGCTAGGACCCTAACTTTGTCTCTCCTCTTCACTGTCAAGTATGTCACTTCCTGAATAAAGCTTTATCTACTCTTTAATCAGATTGTGCATCTTTGCTGTGTTAATTACTCTGCCAACGGGGGGGACCCACAAGGACTTGCAGGGGGAACATCTCATTTTGCCCTCCCCCACCTCATTCTCTTCCCTGAAGGTCCCCATGACTTCTCTCCTTTTCCTTTCTTCTTCCCACCCAGCAGCCAACCTAATTTTATCTCCCCCTCCTTCAGATTTCCTTTCTTCCCTATCCTGGCAGCCTCTCCCTGGGAAACATCTGGCAGACTTGTGCAGCACTTGTTGCCAGGCCAGGTCCAGTTGTGGGGAATCTGCAAGGATCTGCAAGGGGCACCTCAGTTTCCCTTGTATCCTCCTCCCCACACTGTTTCTTCTTTCCCTCCTCCTGGCAACCCCCAAGTTCTCATCTTTCTCTGCTTCCTTCTCTCCTTCTCATCCACCCAAATTTTAGCTGCCTCCCACCTTCTGCTATATTTATTAATGTTTACTACCTTTATACCCCTCTTTTCTCCACAACCCTGTGAGGCAAGTTAGGTTGAGAATATGTGACTTGCCCAAAGTCACCCAGCAAGATTTCATGGCACAGTGGGGATATGAACCCAGATCTCCCAGATCTTAGTGTGAAACTCTGACACTGCACCCCACTGGCTTTCATGGCATGACTGTTGTTGAACAGTAATGAGCAGCTGGGCCTGGATGGAATTTGTGTAGTTTCAAGGTGCCTGGTGGGCCTGGCCCCATTAAGTCCTTCCTCAAAGGCCAAAACAGCCTTTCTCAGCCTTTTACTGACAGAAACCAAGGGTTCAACTGGAAATGCTATTGCGATTGCCTAGCAACTCCCACAGTGACTAGTGCAGAGGGAATCTGTTTCTTAAAGGTACAGGTGAGGTGCTGCTTCTATTTTTTTAAATTACTTTTTCCCCTACGCTTTATCCTTATCCTAGGTTTTATCTTTAATAGAAAGACCTGTTCTTCTCTGTTCACGGCTCCAGTTTCTGAATTTAAGTATCCACAGATGGGGCCATGTTGAAAATAAGATATATTGAATATTATTATAAATATTATTATACTTAGTAAGTAGTTCTCTGTTCATGGCTCCAGTTTCTGGATTTAAGTATCCACAGATGGGGCCATGTTGAAAATGAGATATATTGAATATTATTATAAATATTATTATACTTAGTAAGTAGTTTTTGCTATTTAATTATTTTGCTATCATATTAGTTTATCACATACTAGCCTGCTACCCGTGCTTCGCTGCAGTATTTCAGTTCTGTAAATCTAGCTATAATACTGATGATGTGAAAACTGAAATGTGACATTTGTTGTAGGAATTCTAACGGAGAAGAT
>NW_015161996.1:438901-461536 GCF_001447785.1 Gekko japonicus | reverse complement strand
AGTGTAGGACAGGGAGGGGGGAGGAGTATTAGAAGCCACTGTGGAGGTGGGGCTGCACCTGACAGACAACCGCCTGTTAGGTGTAGGAGGTGGGGGGAGTGTATTGGAAGCCATCCCACCTCCTCTTTTACACCTGACAGGCAGAGCTGCCTGTCCAGTGTAGGAGGGGGAGGGGGAGGAGTATTAGACGCCACTGTGGAGGTGGGGCTGCACCTGACATACAACTGCCTGTTAGGTGTAGGAGGTGGAGGGAGTGTGTTGGAAGCCATCAGAGAGGCTGGGCCAGCAGCTTTGCTTCACCTCACAGGTGGTTCTTGGCCACTCCTGATTTCCTCAACTGTCATTAGCTCTCTGCAGTCCCCTGTAACTGTTGGGTTTTTTTTTTAACCTCAGAACTCTGAGCTCTGCAGCTGACCAATCAGAGAGGGGGGTGCAGAGAGGCAGCTGCCTGGCAGCCGCATAGGAATCAATGGGGGGAGCACATTTTCCCCCTTTTGACCCACTTAGGGGTCGAATTTCTAAAAATCCCTTCTTAGTGAGCACCTACGCCACGGTAGGAGTGGTCTCCCCGAATTTGGTGTCTCTAGGTCCAGCGGTTTGGCCTGGACGTTGGTTTTACGGTGAGGGGACTTTCTTTTATATATACCGTATATAGATTACAGAATAGGGAGACCATATCTCCTGTTTCAACTTCCCAGCCTCTGCCTGCTCTGCCTGCCACCACTCGTCATGGTGGTGGGAGAAAAATAGTTGGGTAAATTGGTATTCCGCTGACGGTGTTGCGATGCTTCTGCCCCAGCGCCTGACCAGGCCGCCCTCACTTCCCACCCAGACAAACAGCCCTCAAGCAAGCGAGACCCAGACCTGAGCCGACGCTAGGGATTAGAAAACCCACTAATCCCAGCACAAATCCTTTGCTCTCAAACCTCCTTTTAAGTGGGGTTCAGAACCTTTTCCTTTTGGCAGCCTGCCACCACCTTCTGATCTCTGCCCCCTCTCTAGTTTGGTTGCCAGGAGCAGCATCCAGAAAAGGCTGTTTTCATAGCATGAGCCACAGCAAGGTGCATAGGTAGAAATCAAGGCAATAAATTTATCTTAACTAATACAACTTTATTCTACAAGCACACCTGTAAAGTACAGGGCCAGGAAAAATGGCACTCTGGGCCAGTTGCTGGAGGGGTATGATGGCAAGCAACTGCAACAAAGAGCTATGGCCTTTCCCCCCTGCTTGTGCACTTGCCCAGGTCATCTGGTTGACCATTATGAGATAATGGACTAGATGAATCCTTGGACTGTACCAGCAAGGTAACCTTTTATCCTCTTATGAATGTAAAATTTTCTCCTCTTATGAATGCGTTCCGAGCACAGGATATTATAGGAGTGTCTTGGCATCCGCAATGAGGGTGCCTCTTTACACAAACATCGCTTTCCCCCCCAGTCAAACTTGCCCTACAGTTAAAAACTGCAGATTACTACATCACTTTAAACAAAATTAAGGACTTGAACTCCTTATGTTATTTGGGCAGCAGATCAAATCTTAATTGCGGAGCTACGTTTCCCACTGTGCCCAGGAACCAAAAAGCCTAAAATTACTGAATTGCTGAGAGATGTGTTAATCGGTAACAATGAATCTTTGCTGTGACACAGTGAAGTAGCTCCAACTTGCTTAAACACATTACATAGCTATTTTAACTGAAGTCAGAGTCAATAGTATTTCCCCCCCCCCTTCCTTCCAGAGAGTGGAAGGCAGTTGAAAAGAGGTTTACTACTTATGGTGTGTTTGCTCATCCAACTGATGCTTCAGGCTTCCTGGCAGTTCCTCACAGTTCCAGTTACCCCAACAGGATGTTTATACAGCTGGGCTGCAAAGGCCACAATGTTGCTTCCTGCATGTGAGCATCTTGGCCCCATGAGGGAGAAGATGGCGGCTAGAGCAGTGGGCATGGTCAAGGAAGAAGAAGAGGTAGGAGCATGATGTTCCTCCCCTAAATCCAGCCCAATGTGAATACAAACAAATGCATTCATAGCTGGTATGCGTGTATGTGTGGGGGTGATATTTTTTTTGTTATGGTTATTCAGCCTGACATGCCCGGACTTGCCCGGGCTGGCCAGGCACAATTATCTGTAGCATCAGCCGAAAGACAAAGGATCCGAAGGATCCTAGCCGGCCCAATCAAAAGGGCTAGCTTCCCAGCCGGGAGACCAATGGTCGCCCGGTTACTGTAAATAGCCTATCGGGAGTAGGGGGTGTGTTTAGGTGTACTGGTGGCGAGTTTCCTGAATGCATATAAACCGGCCTACGAGCTGGTTTCTTTGTCTTTGTCCTGAACTAAATAAAGGTATGCTTAGCTGAAATCACTCTCCGTCTGCATACTTTTCAGCTGGTACGCGTGTATGTGTGGGGGTGATATTTGTTTTGTTATGGCCTTTGGTCTCATGCAAAAATAAATATCTACCTTCTACATTCCTCATAGTTGGTGCCACATAGTGGTAGGGTTGCCAAACTCCACATGGAAATGTTTTTTATGGATCCTTTTCTTGTGTAAATTGAATGTGTTGATATATGTATTGTTGTATATACGTGTAGGAATTTTTCTGATGAAGAGGCGAAACGAAGAGTCATTCCGGAGGTTTTCGTCGGATTCACTTGCATTTTGATAGAAGTTCACCTTCACCTGAAACTTACCATTCTTTTGTGTATTAGTATCTGCTTTAATATTGTTGTATGTTATAATATACTTTGATACGCTCAAGTGCTTTGTTCAATCAGTCTGTGCTTCGTTTGTTTAGAAACTCCACATGGGGTCTGAAGGTCTCCCAGAATCACAGCTGATCAGTTTCCCTGGAGGAATTGGCTGCTTTCGAGAGTGGCTTCTATGGCATTATACCGTATGGAAGCCCCTCCCCTGCCCAGACTCCTCCCACCTCCGGCCCTATTCCCAAATCTCCAAGAATTTCCTTGCCTGGAATTGGCAACCCTACTGGCCAACCTTCAGATAATTTTGTAGAGAAGTCAGTCCAGGCATCATGCTCCTGGGGGAGGTGGGGCTGGTACAGTGAGTTTTGTAAGACAGATAACTGAACCTAGAGTAGCAGTTATCTCAGGAAGTACTGACTCACAAATAAAACAGAGTTATCTCCTTGCTTTCCTGGCATGGCCTCCAAACGTTAAACAAACACTGGGGAAGAAAGGCGGCAGGAAATCAGTGGAAGTAGTTGGCCTCCCAGCCCAGCTATAGGTCTTCCAAAGTTCAGCTGCTTTTTATTTATTTATTTATTTACTTCATTCATATCCTGCCTTTCTCACCAATGGAGACCCGAAGAAGCTTACACTGTTCTCTCGTTGGTGACTGGCTCAAGGTCACCCAGCTTCCATAGCAGGTGGGGATTCAAGCTTCATCACCCCAGATCCCAGTCCAACCCTCCAACTAATGCACCACATTGAATGCGGACTCACAGATGATGTGATGGGCATCTGTCCTACCCATCTATCCATTTTTATTCTGCTGTTCCTTTAAGGAGTTTGGGGCAGCATATATGGTACTCCCAGTTCTGCACAAAGAACTCTGTAAGATATGTTAGGCTGCGGGAGACTGGCCTGAGGTTCTCGGCTGAGGCAGCTTCAGCCAAGAGAGGATTTCAACACAAGTCTCTCGTGTCTTTGTCTGACACTCTTCCCTGTATCCCATGCTGGTCCTCCAATCTGGTGGGATTACTTGGATGCATGGCAGGTATTGCCAGTCCCCTGCTGGGGTGGGGGATCTTCTCTCCACCCCTAGGACCCACCCCCAGCTACCAATCAGCTGGCCAGCAGGGAGAAGTACTAGGACCAGGAGGGAGGCCCCAGCTACATTGCCGGCAGCATGGAGATGTCACCTCCAGCATTTACCAGAAGTGACACCATCATGCCAGCAACATCTGGGTGGATGCTCTGGTAGAAGTTGTTTTTACCATAGAGTTTGCCTAAATGCCAGGGCATCGTTTGGAGTCCCAGCGTGATGACACTCTGGAAGTGACATCACTATGTCATCAGCAATGTAACCTGGGCCTCCCTCCCACTCCTGGTAAGTCCCCACAATCCCCTGCTGGTTGCCAGTAGCAACCTGGCGGCCCAAGGCAGCTGGGAGCTGAAGGCTACAGTGTGTCCTTTGAGGCCCTCCTTTCCACCCTGCTGCAGGTGCAATCTCTCATGCTTGTGTGGCAAAACTCAGCTAACCAGAGGCAGCAGAGGACTGAAACAATCAACAGTATATCCAAGAAGCAAAATCATATTCAGTGCTATCTCCCAAAAAGTTGTCTGGCTCCAGCCTGAATTTAATGTCGTCTAGAATTTAGGCTAAATGATTGTTCAGAAATCTTAATTCCAGTTCTGTGGGTGGAGGGGTGAATGGGTATGTGAAAGAGTTAACATCTAGTTTTTTTTTTCTCCCATAACTTGCCCTTTTCTGAGTTACTGGTTTTGTCCTGCCAACTGTATGAAGCAAAGTAATTTCCAAAATGGTTTTAACCACCTACATAGCAAAGAAAAAGGCATTTAAAAGCCATCCAACGTAAATGGCGGAATTATAGCCTCTGTTATTTCATTTTACATAATTATATTCACTTGCTGGACAGGAAGCAGTTGCCAAAATGTTTTGAACAAAGCTTTGTCCTGAACCTAAGGTAGCAGTTGTATCTTAGAAAGTATCCCAACTTGTGTGTTTCCAATTGAGCCATCTGAAAGGAGTACAGTAATGCCACTGTAAATGTGTTCCTGAAAACTGAATGCTGTGAGAAACAGCTCTGTGAAGAAATGCATTTTCTTTTCCCTTTGGAGGTTTGAAATGAGCAAAATCTTCACTCTGAGTTTTTAAAGGCTTTATTTTTCCTCTCTGGGCAGAGAACAGGCAGGAAGAGGGTAAGTCAGCTCAGTTGCTTTCTAGACTTACCTCTAGACTCTGTAGAGATCTGTAACTTCCTTAGCTAAGGAGCCTGTCCTATATTTTAATATCTGATAGGGCATGTATAGAGAGAGGGACAGAGGAATTGCATTTTACCCATTTCTTCTGAATCCCTTGCTCACTTTGGTGCTGTGCTTAAAAGTATGCTTGTGAACATTTTCTCTTTAATAAATACTTTCTAACTTTGGGTGCTGGTAGAGGTTCTCTGTACCACATAGACCTCCACAGTCTTGGACACACTATTTTAAAAGGAGTGCCAGGGGGAAGGCAGGCAGTTGGCAAGTGGCTGTTTCTCCCAGGACCCACGAGGCAGCAAACGGTCCCCATGGTGACCAGGCACTGGGCAGCAGGAAACACAGAGTCAGGGCCTCAAAACTTTGAAGGGAAGCTGGGAGTAGGGATGCCAGTCCCCAGGTGGGGGCAGGGGATCCCCTGATTTTGTGGGCTGCCCCCAGACACTGGGCAGCTGACCGGTGGGGGGGAAGACCCACCCCTAACAGTTGTCTGCAACCCCGCTTGAAAAGAATGGGAGCCGTGCATGCCTGCCTGCAAATGGTCAGCACAGTGCCCACTCTTTTAAAGCAGGGGCTGCCTGCGCCTGCCCTACAAGTGGTGAGCTCGCCACTCGCAGGGCAGGCACACGGGGTGCCTGCTCTTTTGAAGCAGGGGCTGTTTGTGCCTGCTGTGCAAGCGGCAAACTCGCTGCTTGCAGGGCAGCATGGGCGGTCCCTGCTTTCCCCCAACCATTTAAAGGTAAGGTTCTCTTTAAATGGTCGGGGGGAAAGTGAGGGGTATGTGCACACGGCGCTGTGTCCCTGACACAATGATGTCACTCTGCATGATGTCATCATGTCAGGGATGGCCCCTCCCCCTCCTGGCACACACCTCCAATCCTCCCACCGGGGATAAAATAGAATCTGGCAGCCCTAGCTGGGAGTCCTGACCTTCCCAGGGAGCAGTTCCTTACAAAGGTCAGGTGGTGGTGGTAGTTACCCGAGAGAGAGAGAAAAGCCTCTCCAGATGTTGGGGAAACCTTGGAGGGCAAGCTGGAACAGGGCCTGCAGGTCAGAGCAAGCCCATTCCACCACAAGCTGTACAGGAGGTAATTTTCTAAAATATTTCTAATGAAGAGTATCACCATTTCTTACATGTGAGTAACACATGAAAGGTTTCATTAGGGTTGTTGTTGTTGTTGTTCAGTCGCACAGTTGAGTCCGACTCTTCGCGACCCCATGGACCAGCTCTCGCCAGGCCCTCCTGTCTTCCGCTGTCCTCTGAAGTTGGCTCAATTTCATGTTCGTTGCGTCGATGACACTGTCCAACCATCTCATCCTTTGCCGTCCCCGTCTTTGACCTTCAATCTTTCCCAGCATCAGGGTCTTCTCCAGTGAGTGCTCCCTTCTCATTTGGTGGCCAAAGTATTTGAGCTTCAGTTTCATTATCTGGCCTTCCAGGGAACAGTCAGGGTTGATTTCTTTTAGGATTGACTGATTTGATCTTCTTGCAGTCCAAGGGACTCTCAAGTCTTCTCCAGCACCATAGTTCAAAAGAATCTATTCTTCGGCGCTCGGCCTTCCTTAGGGTATTAAACGTCAATTACGAATTTGGTTTCAGAGTTACCATGATACTTGTTGTAATGTAATCTAGTAAGTACTCAAGAGTGCATTAGGTCAGAGCCTGCTGCATAGCTGACCTACTACATAGCAGCGGGGGGAAGGTGATGGGAGGAGCTACTTCCAGGAGGATGAGAGAGGGTGTGAGGCAGCACCGATTGGCCCGGAGCTAACCAAAACACACAGCACGGTGCTAGCCAAAATGCACTGCTCTCGTTGGTTAAAGTCACAGTGCAGACTGCTATACTACTCTACAGAGAATATTTTGTTTTATAGCAAAAAAAAATTACACCCAGGACAAAAAGTAATGTCACATAGCAGCTTCATAAGAAACAGTGTTATAGGAGCTATTTCTGTATACAGAACCATTCTTACAATAAAGCCCACCTATTTATTGGTTGGTTGGTTTATTTCATTTAACCCCGCAAAACCAGCTTACATTGTTCTGTTCTCCATGTTACCCTCACAACGACAATGTATCCTGCTGTTCTTGATCCAAGTCAACTCACATGACATTTCTTCATGCAGGGAGGGCCACGCCAGTAGGGTTACTGTGGCGGCTATTGCGTGTGTGTGTGTGGGGGGACTCTGAGGTAACTGCCTTCTCGATTGAAGAATGTCCATCCCCAACTCTGGCCTCTTCTATAGATTCTTTAAACCCCAACCACCCACAATCAAATAAATAAGGGGGATACAAGCTTTGATTAAAGGCTTAGTAGTGTGTAAGCTTCCTGCCAACCTAGCAGTTCGAAAGCAAGAAATTGCAAGTAGATAAATAGGTACCACTTCGGTGGGAAGGTAACAGCGTTCCGTGCGCCTAGGTGTTTAGTCATGCCGGCCACATGACCACGGAAACGTCTTCGGACAGCGCTGGCTCTTCGGCTTTGAAACGGAGATGAGCACCGCAACCCTAGAGTCGGATTCGTCTGGCTTTCGAGCAAGGGAACCTTTAGCTTTAGTGTGTAAGCTATGTGTTCCCCAATGGTATCTAATTCGGGAAACTGCTAGACCAAAACCGTAATTATTTATAAGGTAATCAGAAATCACTTTTTCATACATGTTTGACTGGACAAACAAGATACAGATGGTGATGAACAACAAAGGTTTGTTTAACAGAAAATAAAGTATTCAACATGGTAGAAATGTTTCAGTGTTGTAAATTGAACTGCTTCTCAGCTTCACCCCATAGGTTACAAGCTTTCACCCACAAGAGTCAACCACTTTGTAACTGAGCTCCAATTAATATATTTTCTCCTGACAGGTTACCTCAGGAGTTTCAAGGCTGCTCTTTTACCACCCAGAGCTCCTGTCCACACAGGATTCCCATCTCTGGGTTGGGAAATACTTGGAGATTTGGGGGATGGAGCTGAAGGAGGGTGGGGTGTGGGGAGGGGAGGGACCCCCTTGGTATATAACACCATACAGTCCACCCTCCAAAGCATCCATTTTCTCCAGGTGAACTGATCTCTGTCGTTTGGAGGCCAGCTGTAATTCTGGGAGACTGGCAGGCCTCACCTGGAGGATGGCAACCCATGTCCACAGAACATGTACGTGTAAGTTAGGAATGTATGGACCTTAGGTAAAGGTAAAGGTTCCCTTGCTCGAAAGCCAGTCGAATCCGACTCTAGGGTTGCGGTGCTCATCCCCGTTTCAAAGCCGAAGAGCCAGCGCTGTCCGAAGACGTTTCCGTGGTCATGTGGCCGGCATGACTAAACACCAAGGCACACGGAACGCTGTTACCTTCCCACTGAAGTGGTACCTATTTATCTACCTGCAATTTCTTGCTTTCGAACTGCTAGGTTGGCAGGAGCTGGAACTAGAGATGGGAGCTCCCTCCGTCATGCGGCACCCAGGTCTCGAACTGCTGAACTACTGACCCAAGTTCTAACTAAAAGCCAAATAAAACCCCGGCTAAACTGACTGCTCATATTCAGAGCCACAATTCTCTGACTGAGAAAAAAAAAAGTTCTCTTTGATCCATCTTAAACTGAGCCTGGCTCACCATCCCCATCCAGTGAAGTTCCATGGGCTCTGATTGGCTGAAAATCACTTGGATTTGCATAGGGATGCAGGTGGGGCCTGGGGATCCACTGGAATTACAGGTCATCTCCAGACTACAGAGTTCCCCTGGGGGGGGAAAATGACTATTTTGGAGAGTAGACTCTGTGGCATCATCCGCTATGGCATTGTACCCTGTCCTCCCCAGACTTCACCCTCAAATCTCTAGGAATCTCCTAACCTGGAGCCAGCAACCCTACCCCCCCCGCCATTGTCCAGGGGGGACCTGACAACCCTAGATGAGGGTTGGTTCAGAGCCCTGGAGGAGAGGTAGGACTTTGGGAGATGGTTGCCACAGTTGCCAACTCTGGGTTAGGAAATATGTAGAGATTTGGTGTGTGTGTGGGAAGAGTGGAATTTGGGGAGATGAGGTATAAGGCCACAGAGTTCACCCTTCAAAGCAGCCATCTCCTCCAGGGGGACTGATTTCTGTCATCAGAAGATAATTTGTAATTCCAGGTTATCTCCACTTGGAGGCTGGCAACCCTACACACTAGGTTCTCAAAATAATTTTTAAGAAAGAAAGAAATCCAGATCTAGGCTGCTGCTAAGCTTGCCAGAAGTCCACTTTTCTAGCTTCCATAGCTATGGACTACTATGAAGGCAACACCCTCAGGGTGCTAAGGTTCTTTGACTTGTGTGGCTAGCCAATTGAAGTCACACAATTCAGGCAGCAAAAGAGTAAAAAAAAGTTTTATTCCAATAAGGGACATCATGCAGCCAAAGGTTTCGCTCAGATGTCCACTGAGCATCAGTTGTGTTCCACTTTTATACTCTTGGTTCTCCTCACAGTTTTACATTATCCTTGATATCACTTATAGATGGGTATTCCGATTTTCTTTGTCTCTACCATCCATTAATCTTACTTTCGACAAACAAGATGTTTCTAGTTTTCTTTCAACTTTTACTATCTTTTCATCCACAGGTGTCTTGTCAAAATCTCATTCAAAGTGAAATATGCTACTCTTCTGGACAACAGTATTTCTGCTGGCTACTTTCCCAGTTTTGCCATCTCTAAAAACTTACTGGCTTAAATTCATATTACATCCAAAGATTAACTTTCTCTGCTATTAATATAATGGTTTTCTATTAACACATGCATGTATGTGATATACAAATGTTTGTTTATACTTGTTTATAAAGTATTCTTACAATATATATATGAGTTTAATGATAATTCCATTTTAGAAAAATCAAACTCCTTAATTCTAATGGCCACTAGAGGGCCCTCTTTCATAGAAAATATAAAACTAGATTGTCAAATGTCTCGTGATTTATTCCTCGTTAAAATACTTTCATTTGATACAGGTATCTCTAATAATGAACATCTGCTCCTTAATTTCTGTTGGAAACATCTTGGCTATTTTTCAGTCTTGCTTATAATTGGCTAAAGTCTAGATAACAATTACCTCTGCTTGTTAGCAGTTTAATTTTAAATCCTTGTTTCAAAGCTGTGTATTAATAAATCTGTCATAGTCTTTGGCTAATAAGCAAGTCTTCTTATTAAGAGATATTTTGCTTTAGTAAATAATTTAGCTAACTTTTTTCCCCACAAACATTTTAAAAATATAAGGATCCATACAATCTTTAAACAACAGTTATTCTCAGCTATAAACAAAATACTAAAAGTTGTAATTAACTGTTGAAAACATTCAGCAAATATGAAAGGGGTTTGTTAAACTCAAATCTGTATTGCAGAGATTTTTGCTCGATAAATCTTACCAACCTCGTCTTGCAAACTCATTAAAAATAAAGCGTCTCTCAACAAATTATCAAATTCCTTTTCTGGGATTATTGCCAGCTCATTAAATGTGATAGAAACAAGATGTTAGATCTTCTTGCTCTTGCTAACTTTATTTCAGGGATCCTCAAATGCTTTCCCCCTAAAATACTGGGATCCATGGACTACATAATCAATAGATTTATCATTCAAACCTCTGAGCTCTGTCTACAACTATGATATCATATCCTCTGTATTTCTCTTGCATGACTTTCTGACTTTCTCCTCTCATGGCATGTGGGAACATGAATGGATCCCAAATGCAGGAAGCCTGGCCCAGGCCTCAGACTGAGGCATGAGGCAGATACCCAATCTGGCAACAAAGATGAAATCAGTTCCATGAAGGCAGCTGAAGCAAACGAAATGGGGTGCAAAGCAGTGGCAGCTCAGACAGTGGTTTGCTGGCAAACTACCACCTTCCATCTCAGATAATTGCTAAACAGAGTGGGATCCCACCCTGGCAAATTTCAGTTGCACCTCCATAGTTAATAGCTTCTCCCCCCCCCAAACCAGCTGTCCCTCACCTCCTTGCTTCTTGCCAACCTTCTCTCTTTTAGTGAGCATAGAGAGACACAGAAAGAACAGGCCCAAAGGAAAAACATTGAATCTACATTCAGTACTGAAGGTTTTGTGATAAGAATGTAGAAAAGAAGAGAAGAGATTGGATTTATACCCCGCCCTTCACTCAGAGTCTCAGAGCGGCTTACAAACTCCTTTCCCTTCCCCTCCCCACAACAGACACCCGGTGAGGTGGGTGGGGCTGAGAGAACTCTGACACAAACTACTCTTTTTCAAGGACAGCTGTGCCAGAGCTTGTGACTGACCCAAGGTCATATCAGCAGGTGCAAGTGGAGGAGTGGGGACACAAACCCGGTTCTCCCAGATTAGAGTCCGCACACTTAACCACTACACCAAACTGGCTCTAAATAAGCATTTAGAAGGGGGGAAAGATCAGGTTTTTACATTGAAACATCATACTATTTTGCTCGTTTCTTTTGTAAACGTTATATGATACTTATGTATTCACCAATTATATTTTCAATCACCATAAAAATAAACAGTTTTTTGCATAATTTTAACATTATTTTGATATATATTATATTAAACTCAGTAAATAGAGTCACATAAATGCACAGATCTTATTTGCATTTCTATAAGTCCATGGGACAAGTTAAAGAGCAAATGGTATGGTTCATCATAACCCTTGCCCTTTTCCATTTTTAGTAAAAATAGCGGACAATAAACGAAAATATGTTTTAACATATCTCAGTGACAAGTGAACTATACATAATTGTAATACTAAAACCAAACTGCTTCCACTGGTACAATAAAAATTTCATTTGCACTCATTCACACTGTATTACAAAAATGTTGCTCAGCTGAAAATATCAAAATCTAAATGGAGTTATCTTTTCCAAAAAAAATCAAAGAAAGATTTCAAAATAACTAAAAACTAGGGCCAATGAACTTGGCTGTCTCTTAATCTTAACAACTCTGTCAGTTTAGAGAGTTTCGCTGACTCCCAGGCTTTATTAATCCAAGATTTTATAGCCAACTAGGATGAGCACGAACCTAAAAAAAAAACTGGTTCAGAGTTTGGGGTAGCCCCCAAATTGAACTCCAAACTGAACTGAGCCAAAAGACCCCCACCCAAACCAAGCCAGTCCGGCAAGCTGGGTTCCACCTTTCTCCCAGCCATGGCAAGCCACAGCCGTGGCTGGGACGCCATTGCCATTTAAACCTAACAGCAGGGTGGGTCCACCCATCAGCTATTAGGTTTAAATGGCTGGCAGCCATTTCACTGGTCAGTTTCACTCCCCCCCCCTTCGAAGCAGGGGAAAGCAAAACCCAACAGTGAAATGACTCACAGCTATTTAAACCTAATAGCTCACTTGCAGACTCCACACCACTCAGCTGTTAGGTTTAAATGGCTCTGAACAGCCAAACGTAACCAGCCAAAAGTCCGGTAAATGTTCAGGGGTATAAGGGCCCAAGTTTGTGCCGAATTTTGGCTTGTGAGCTGGTTTGTGTCCATCCTTATAGGCAACCTCTCTCTGCTGAGGTCACAGCTGCAACATCATGCAGGCACACAGCTACTGATTGGCTAATGGAACACATGATATCATCACACCAGGTTCTACTAGCTGCTCAGCAGCTAGGGTTGTCAGGTCCTCTTCTCTCACCTGTGGGGGTGGGAGGGAGCTCTCTGGGAGTGGGGGGGCGACATCAGCACGAACAACGTCCCCAGTGTGATGACGTCATTTCTGTGTGCTGTCATCATGCCAGGGATGTTGCCACAGGTGGTGGCAGTTGGAGGCGGAGCTTCCCCACTCCCACCTCGGGGCTGGCAACCCTATCAGCAGTGCTGAGGCCCCAGTAGCATTGCCACCAGTACCATCCAGTAAGAGTGCTGCTCCATCCCCTTCCCCTCTCAATAGCACTGTTGGGATATTCCCAGCAAGCCACCCCATGAATCGCTACTCCTTGGAATGCTGCATCCAAAACCCACACAAACCAGCTGTTGGAATGTTGAGCTTTGAGGTTCTTTTCCATGTTTTAATGTAAAACATTATATTATATACATGCTAAAATGCTTTCGGAGCCGAGTGGAAACTTTAAACAAACAGGAGTATAACTTCCTTAATGAAACACGCCATGCTGCTCTTTAGTTTCAGCCAGTTTTGGAAACCGCATTCCAAACAACTGCCTCAAATAGATGCAGAATGGAGACTCATTGGTTACCAATACAGTTTATAGGTCAAGGGTCTGGAACCTATGACTCTGGAGCAAAATGGCTCTCAGTTTGGAACCAATATGGCTTTATTAAAAAAAAGAAAATAAAATCTTTAGGTTAAGGTATATTAGAGGGGTCGTTGGAATGCCAGAATAAAATACATGAGTGGATTTGTGGGCAAAGATTTTTATGGGATTCAAGGGCTTCCTATGGACCCTTTACAGAAAGGGAAACTATAGAGGTAAACAGTTGCCAGTGATCCAAGTACAAAACATGCACAGCTTTATGTCGGTGCCCTAAAACAATCATGCAGGGTACCCCTTACTGTGAGACCTAAAGTGGGCTGCTTAAGTACCTGCAACAGTTCATGCTCAACATGTCAATTCTCAGTAATGTTAAGTTCTATACTTTCAGTAATACACATGGGCAGTGTTTCCTCTAAGTTGAGCTAGGGTGAACTAGCTCACAGTTTTTTAGCCTCTGGCTCACACATTTTTGTCTTAGCTCAGGAAGGCGGGCTCCAGAGCAGACAAATTCATGCAGTAGCCAAATTGCTTGCTCACAACTTTAATGCCAGTAGCTCACAAAGTAGAATTTTTGCTCAGAAGACTCCACAGCTTAGAGGGAACATTGCACATGGGCTTTCTTATACTGTCTCTTTGTCAGTCGCTCACTCTTAATTCTGATGTCATTTAGCTGTTGAATTCTTAAAGGATGCTGAGTCTTGTTATGGGCCTTTGACTGAACTGTAGTGTTTTGCCCACTGATATTGACACAAAGCCAATACAAACTTAACTGTTTTTGCCTGCTACTAAGAAGTCATACACCATTCACATTGGGATTCAAATGGTTTCCAAAGAATGCATTAGGGTTTTTTTCTTTCAGTTTCACACTGATGATTCAATAAGTGATTGTAATGTTAAAAATATTTCTCAAATCACCAGGACATGTACAGCAAAGGAAGCTTGTTTATCATTCAAGAGATCATTGATAATAGATTCCCAGCTGTGTAGACATAGTATGTGACTTGCCTGTGTGAAAGGAACAAGAAACTGCAAAGCCCAGCAAGATGAAACCAGATGGTCTGACTGATGCCTGCTGATCACACATGGTGTGCCAATTTGTATTGGGTAACACACTTGGGGTTTCGCCATGTTTCAGAAAATTTAGTGATTTCAGTTCTAATCTAGGAATGGAAGCAGATTTAGCCTCATGCCATGAATCGTGCTGGGAAAATGTGGAAGGATAGCAAATAGATGGAGGCGGGAAGAAGGAAGGGGGAAAGAGAGAGAGAGGTGGAAAGAAAGCAAATAAATAGGAACAGAGGGAGGGAGGGGGAAAGGGAGAGGTTGAAAGAAAACAACTTTAAATGTGTTTTCCAACCCCCCACACCCCCATGCCAGTCAGTTTGGCTTGGAGAAGGGATTTAAAGAGACAATTGCCTTCTCCAAGCTGGTAGGTGGGGCCATGGGACAGGGCCTCAGAGAATGCCACTAAATTTAAATGTGTTCCCCAAGTCCCCCACTGCCATGTCAGCTTGGCTTGAAGAAGGGATTTAAAGAGACAAAGGTCTGTGGTTCACAAAGCAATGTACATGATCTGAAGAACTACCATGAACTTCTACAAATTTTTGTGCAGTTCATGGCAGTTATGAAAAACAGCCAATTGGCAGAGAGCTCCCCATCACTCGTTTGGTTTAAATGGCTTGGAGCCATTTTAAACCCTGCTTTCTGCTTCCCATGAAAAGCTGCGGGGAGCAGAAAGCAGGGGTTTAAATGGATCATGAACTGATACAAACCAGGTCAGTTCACGAACCATCCTCCCAGTTCATATGGGTTTGTGGTTCGGTTCATGGTTCAGCCATGAACCATAAACTGAACTGAAGCACAAAAATGTGGTTCATACCCATCCCTATTTGCTAATGGCTGATGGTTGCTTTTGCATCATGCACTGTGTTGCTCAGGAAAAGTGATAGGTTTAGCAGGTCTGCTTTGTTTTGTGGAAGTAAAAATGGACAGGGACAAGAGTGTTGTGGGAGCACCACACAGTGAAGATGAGACACTTTGGTGTTTAACTAGGAACTCCTCCTTTATAAAATTGTCAGGAAGAGCCACAAGAAAATGTAGACTCCACACAAAAAACATTACTACCCGATCCCCGTCAACCGTAGCTCGTCCTTTTCAGCCCTCCCTCCAGTTCCTTTATATAACAACAGCAAACTGGCTACAACTCAAAGAAGTCCTATTATTGCAGACTCACCATCCTGCAGAGTTGCTGTAAAGCTGCCGTAAAGCATTATGTTGAAAAGTGAAATACAGCACAGGTGACTTCATTAATTCCACAGATGCCAGGAAGACTCATCACAGAGTCAAGGTGTTTACACTGCAACTCAGATTCCAATAATTCTCCCTCTCCTCTCAGGTGATAACTGTGTGTGATATACTACTTGACTTAGGTAAAGGTTCCCTTGCTCGAAAGCCAGTCGAATCCGACTCTAGGGTTGCGGTGCTCATCTCCGTTTCAAAGCTGAAGAGCCAGCGCTGTCCGAAGACATTTCTGTGGTCATGTGGCTAGCATGACTAAACACCAAGGCGCACAGAACGCTGTTACCTTCCCACTGAAGTTGTACCTGTTTATCTACTTGCAATTTCTTGCTTTCGAACTGCTAGGCTGACAGGAGCTGGAACTAGAGACAGGAGCTCACTCCGTCATGCGGCACACTCGGGTCTCGAACTGCTGAACTACCGACCTTCCACAGCCTGCAGTTCAGCGTCTTAACCACTTGAGCCACCGCAGCTCCACACTTACTTACTTAGTTACTTAGTTACTTACTTAGTTGGGGATAGACACCACTGTGAAAGTGACCAGACACACCAGGTTCTTCCTCTTGTCTCTCCTGACCAAGTGCCTAAAGCAGCTGTACCAGTAACTGCAGGGACCAATGTTTTAAGTTGGTTAGATCATCGGAATATGAGGTTATATTTCCCTAAGAAGTTGAAAGTAGCTGCTGAGTGGGCCACAGCTTATGCTGAATTTAATGCAACAAGAAGAATACAGCAGCAAGCTACAGAGAGAGCTATTAAGGTAGCTGAAAACAAACCAATTATCATGAAACCAGGAGAAACCAAAGGGTAGATGAGAGTTACTCCCAATAAGGAAGAAATTGAAGTAATGGTGACCAGTCCAAATTATAGAGATATAGGGTAAAATCACAATTTGCTAACGTAACCTCAGCTTTACAAGGAGTTGAGTGTTTTTTCTACATTGGATCTTAAAAGTGGATATTTTCAGGTTGTGTTAGAAGAACAAGATAGACCCAAAACAGCCTTCACTACTCCACTAGGCAACTGGCAGTCCCATAAGATGCCCCAAAATCTCACTAATGGTCCACCAACATTCCAGCATATGATGGAAAAATGTATGAGTGGCATAAATTTGACAGGAGTGGTAGCATTTTTGGATGATGTTGCTGTTTTCTCTAAAATAGTGGAAGAACATGAGGGGAGACTTATAGCTGTACTACAGAGGATTGTGAACAATGGACTCAAGTTATCACCTTCGAAATGCAAATTCTTTCAAACTTCTGTCAGGTACTTTGGTCATATCATTTCAAAAGAAGGAATTTGTCCAGATCCAGAGAAGATTTCAACAATGAAAGATTGGCCCAGACCACAAACCATTACAGAACTTGTCTTTTCTGGGTTTCTCTGGGTACTATAAAATATTTGTAAAACAGCATGCAACATTGGCTAAACCCCTAAATATACTTATATCATGGGGAAAAATGAATGGTAAAAAGGGTAGATTTTCACCCTGTTTGGAAAACCAGTGGACAGATGAGTGTCAGAGAGCTTTTGATGAGCTTAAAACTAAATTAACAACTACTCTGGTATTGGGATTTGAACCTGGAAGTTACCATATGTTTTATATACTGATGCTAGCCTTACAGGGCTTGAGGCAGCTCTTTATCAGGTTGAAGAGGAGAAAAACTGAGTCATGGCCTATGCAAGTAGGGCTTTGAGTTCCAGTGAGAGGAGATATCCAGTGCATAAGCTTGAATTTTTGGCCCTCAAATGGGCCATAGCAGAAAAGTTTCATGATATGGGGCAAAGTTCGGAGTAGTCACTGATAATAACTTTACATTTGAACCACTGCAAAATTGGGTGCCACTTCTCATAGATGGTTAGCTGCTTTAGTTTCATATGATTTTGACATTAGTTACAAAGCAGGAAGATTATACTGTGATGCAGATAGGTCGACCTCATGAACCTATATGGGATGATAGAGAGGAACAAAAATTCATGGAAAGGGTAGCTGATTTGCTAACAAGAACCAAGCCTGATGCGGAAAGTACAGACCTAATATCTCAAGCAGAATGTAAGGCCATTTGCCAGTCAAGGAATGTATGTTTGCTGGCACAAACTCCTAATGGCAGTGAAGAAGAACGGGACAATAGAACAATGGCATTGATAGAAATTTTAGACTGCGATGAGGATGTTATTCCACCAGAATGTGAAGATCCTAGTGTATTATTGGGAACTCCTAGCCTACCAGCGCATCATCATCATAATGAGTGGAAGAAACTCCAAAGACCTGATTGTCACCTGTTGCAGATTATTCAGTTATTGGAGCATGGTAACCCTCTTAATAGGGGAGAGAAACAAAGAATAGCTCCCAAAGCTAAGTTATTGCTGACAGAAATAGAACCAGTTACATCTGAGAGATGGAGTACCATATTCACTAGTTCATTAAAAAGGGTGAAATTATTAGCTGATGGTTCCATACACTCACAGAGCTCATGCACTGCAAAGAATATATGATGAAGTTGGATACTTGGGAGTGGAACACATACTGAAGCTAGCCAGAAACAGATTTTACTGGCCCAGAATGTTTACAGATGTTGAAAAGAAGTGTAGAACATGTGAAAGATGCATTAAGCATAAGGCTAAAGCAGAAAGGGCAGCTTTCTTAGTAAATATTAAGGTTTATGCCCCAATGGAACTTGCATACATTTATTTCTTAACACTGGAACCAGATGAGAAAGACACTAGGAATATTTTAGTGGTCACAGACCATTTCAGCAAATACACTCAAGCATATCCAACCAAGGATCAGACAGCGAAAACTGTTGCCAGTGTCCTGTGGGAGAACTTTATTAGCCATTATGGATTCCCACAAAGAGTGCACAGTGATCAAGGAGCTAGTTTTGAGTCTGAACTTATAGAAGAGCTACGTAATTTACGTGGCACTAAATCCAGGACCACTCCTTACCATCCTAGGGGAAAGCCTGTAGAATGATTCAACAGGACATTATTGTCAATGCTTGGCATGCTGAAAGATCATAAAAACAAGAACGGTGAAAACACGTTAAGCCACTGGTACATACATACAACTGCACCCGCAATCACACTACTGGTGAGTCACCCTATTTCCTAATGTTTGGCAGACAACCAATTTTACCTATAGATATATGTTTTTGGCTAAAGCAATAGAACCATAGGAAAATGTCTCATTACCAATACATACGGGATTGAAGAAGAAGATTAAAACATGCTTATGAATTAGCTACTCAAGAGGCTTCTAAGATACAAGCAGCCAACAAAAAAGATGGGATGCTCATTAAGATGTCACGAAGCAAACACAAATTATCTGATCGATGGGAACCTCAGGTACATATAATAGTAAAACAGATGCCTAATGACTTGCCTGTATATGTAGTAAAGCCTGAATCTGGAGATGGTCCTGAGAGGACTCTTCACAGAGGCATGTTGCATCAACGTGGTTTCCTTTCTGCATGCTCTGATGGGAGTCTGGACTGTAGCATGATTTCTAATGATAGGTTCCTTAATCAGAGTAATGATGCTGCACAGCACAGCATGGCACACTCGTCTCTCAATCCACCTGAGTGGTTTGACTCACCAAAACCAATGCCTAGTGACCCTCAAACTACAAGTGGAACAGGTGGTTGGGTACAGAGCAGTTTAGAGGATGCACCTGAAGATTACCCTGCAGATTTCTATGAGAGTGTTGTTGATGAAGATGATGGACAAACAGGAAGTGGAGCTGAATGTCCAGTAAGTTCTTCAACACCTTTGCTTAGGAGAACTAGCAGAGTTAGAAAGGTTCCTAGAAAATTCAAAGACTTTGTTACTAAATTCTAAATATGTCACCTCTGTTGGGGCGACAGTATTTTAGTAGGGGAGAATGTAACTTTGAGTCCACTAGAAGGAGTTAAAGAGTTGGGGTATTCCTTATAAGTGAAAAAAAGGTGCAGTTTTCCCTGAGGGATTGGAAGGCCTGAAAGCTGTAGGATGAAGCACTCTCGCCTCAAGAGCAATCCTTTCTATGAAACTATATATTAATATTTTAGGGATACCGGAAACTCCTGTAAAGAACAGAAGACATCCCAATGCAGAGCACAGCTGCAAGTTGGTGTGTCTTCAAGGGACTGGCTAAACACAAGTCATAAAGACGGAGACCCTGGTCTGCTCAAATACAACAGGCCTGAATTGTTACATGCTGGCTGTTGTATATGCTTAATTATTGTTCCAAATATGATGTCTTTTGAAGCTGGTTGATTGTTATTGTCATAAATGCAAGTGTCACAAGGTGGGATCACACTGTCATAGATGTGAACTCTCTCAGTTCTTTAATTTGAAAATATTTATTTGTTATTGCTCCTTGAATTAAATAGGTTGTACATGTACCCACCACAGATTATTCTTCAGAGACAAGAGACTTCCTATCACCTCCTTCAGGACCTTGAAAAGCATGGGTGTCACTCGTGGCTCTATAGCTGAGCCTCATCACCTGCCTGTCTCTTGCCAGCATCTGCTTGGCCTCTTAGAGGCAACATCTGTATCAGAATGTAGAGTTGCCAACATCAAGGTGGGATCTGGAGTTCCCCTGAAAGTACAACTGATGTCCAGGCCCCCTGGACGAAATGGCAATTTAGGAGTGCAGGCTCTATGACATCACATCCCTGCTGAGATCTCTCCCCTCCCAAGCACCACCCCACTAATCTCCAGGAATCTACCAAAGTGAAGTTGATAACCCTAGAGAAGCAGGTACAGTTCCACCTGCAATTATCACCATTTAATGCTGCAGAACTAAATGGACAGGTGGAGGGTCCAATTCCAAAGTTGGCAACCCTGCCGCATTGCTCAAGTTGTAAAAATAAAAAGCATGTTGCTCTCAAATTCATCAGAAAACTCTACCTCCAAAACAAAATAATGGCCCGCAGATTGGAGATACTCAATATACCTTTCAGGTCCAAAAAAAGGGAGACATTAAGACTGCAACAACTCCCAGACCACTGTATTCTCTTGCAAATAAAGTGACGTTCAAAAATCTTACAACAAGGATTATTACTACATATAGAATGAGAAATGGCAGATGTTTAAGCTGGATTCAGAAATGGAAGAGACACTAGAAATCATATTGCAAATCTACACTGATTACTGGAGCAAACAAGAGAATTTCAGATGAAAATCAGCTTGTGTTAAAAGCAAAGTTTTTGACTGTGTGGATCACGAAAAGCTATGGTTGATTTTAAAAGAAACTGGTAAGCCACAACATCTGGAAGAGGCACTAGAAATCATATTGCAAATCTACAATGATTGTTTTGATGCTCGACCTATACTCTGGACAAGGGGATACAGTTTGGACAGAATGCAGAGAAACAGGCTAGTTTCTAGTTGGCAAAGGTGTCAGACAAGGATGTGTTTATCAAAGTGCCAAAGAACAATCAAGACTATGTATGCCTCCCCAAAGCCTAGTGTTCTAACAGCTACCCATCAAATTACTTTCCTCTGCAAAGAAAAACTCATCATGGATATCCTCTCTCCCCCTTGCTTTTAGCAATATTCATTGAGCTATTTGCATCAGTGATTCACCTAGACCCAGATATCTTTATTTATAGTCATTACTATAGTCTTTGCAACCAGAGTCATAAACAGCAAACCCTCATCCCACAATAAACCTCGTTCCACAGAAAAACAAGGAAGATTTTAAAGGTTGCTACTGCAAAGGTTATGTGATTTGACAACAGCTGCTAGAAATTTTGCCACATGCAGAGTAGTTTGTTTGTCTTCATCTCTAAATAACCGGGATGATTTTTTTGCTTCTGGAGAGGGGAAGTCCTGATTACATAAAGGGGAGATCAGTTCATCTCTTAGAGCTGAAAATTTGGGACAATCAAGCAAAATATGATCCACAGAGTCAATTTTACTGCTGCCGCAATTACAGAGTTGATCTAAGTATGAAATCCCATTGAATCTTCCTGACATCACAGGTTTTTTTTTTTCTGACATCACAGTTGAAGGTAGGGTATTCAGGCACGCTAGCATGAATGCCCTTCTATACTTTAGAAGACTTAGATAAGTAGTTTGGCACCGTTGTTGGAGGCTGAATGCCTACTGAAAAGGCTGAGCACATTCTGCGGGCTCTAATCGATGTGCTCTCGTAGTTAAAGTCTCTCAAACATTTTCTAATGAGCTGTGGTAGTTCTTGTCTACTCATGACTTCTATCACGTCATGGGTGATCCTCAGACATAATAGTTAACGGTCCAATAATCTGTCCCAGTCACTTGTGTGGTGATCCAGCTTAACTAGTCTGAAGATGTTTAAATCTGGGTTTAATTTTAGAGTCCTGATTTTCAAATTGAAGACCCAGGTATCAGAGGTTCATATATCAATGGTAAAATCTTTAAGATCTCACTTTTTGCAGTCAATGTGGCACTGTATTTGATTGATCCCTTAAAATCTTTGGAAAAAATCAACGCCATTTAAAGTGTTTTTAAAAAATTATCAGGGCTTCAGGTTAATTAAAAAAAATCAGAAATTTACCCAATATACTTAGATGCAATGTTCCCTCTAAGCTGTGGAGTCTTTTGAGCAAAAAATCTGCTTTTTGAGCTACCGGCATTAAAGTTGTGAGCAAGCGATTTGGCTACTGCATAAATTAGTTTGCTCTGGAGCCATCCTTCCTGAGTGAAGACAAAAATTTGTGAGCTGGAGGCTAAAAAACTGTGAGCTAGCTCACACTAACTCAGCTTAGAGGGAACACTGCTTAGATGAAGAAACAGCTCAGTATATTAAGCAACACTTCCAGTTTAAATGGATTGTCAAGTACTGGTCATACTTAGGCATCCAGGTACCTTTGAGACTTCAAGATTTATTCCAAGCTAACTATGGTAAATTATTACCAGATGTCAGAACGTCTATTAAAAATTGGAAGTCATTAATATGGGCTGAGAAATTAGATCTAGTGAAGTCCTTTATTCTCCCCAGATTTATGTTTTTATTTAGAACATTACCTATCACTATTTCTGAATCAATTTTAAACAATGGCAAACACTTTTAAATAATTTTATTTGGAATGACAAGAAGGCAAGGCTGAACTTTGACACCTTATGCAAACCCCCCAAGTTGGGAGGACTAGCATACCCAAAGTTATTACTATATTATCAGGCAATCCAACTAACAAAACTTTTAAGCTTCGTACAAGGT
>NW_015161996.1:436366-438880 GCF_001447785.1 Gekko japonicus | reverse complement strand
TGAACCATCCTGGGCACATATAGAACAGTTTTTCGCAGGCCCTAAACAAATGTATGAATTACTGTAGAACACACCTAGGGAACACGCTATTGTGACTCTAACAATGTTTTTCTTGACACGACTGTGTCAATTCGGGATAAATGGAAAAAACTATTAGCCCCCCCTCCTCTAACTAGCTATGTAGGCCAGATTTGGTTTAGACAAGCACTCACCCCTGCATCTTTTGATTCATGGAGAATTGCTAAAGTGTCAAAATTGATAGATATAACTAACAGGGGTGTCCTTATGGACAAAATAGATATGGACAAATTATGGGATAGACATTGGCACTGATATCAATATATACAACTAAAATATGCAGTAAATGCCCCAGCCATTTCACAAGGTCTGAAAAGACAATTAACAGCTAATGAAACCCTTTTGAATCAAAGCTCCCTTCCCTCAAAGCAGGGGTTATTTCGTAGAAAAAGAGCTAGGGGGACTCATTAGCATAACTCATTAGCATATGCCACACCCCCTGACATCACCGGAAGTGTGTCCTCCCCACAGCCGGCGGCGACCTCCAGCGGGCACCGGCAGGGAGCTCCAGGCCCCGCCCTCCCACACCTCACCCGGGGGGATGGCGTCCCCCCGCACCCCCCCCCAAACGACCCCTGCCTCAAAGGGTTTAATTTCTATTGTATATAAAATCTTATTGACCACTAAAAAGATCAGAGAACCCATGTACGCTCAAAAATGGAATCTAGATCTCCAGGGAACTCTCACGTGGGAGAACCAGGTTGATGCCCCACTCCTCCACTTGCAGCTGCTGGATGACTTTGGGCAAGCCATAGTTCTGTCAGAGCTGTCCTTGAAAGGGCAGTTCTGGAAAGAGCTCTCTCAGCCCCACCTACCTCACAGGATGTGTGTTGCGGGGAGGGGAAGGTAAAGAGTTTGTAAGCTGCTCTGAGACTCTGAGTGAAGGGTGGGGTATAAATCTAATCCTCCTCCTCCTCCTCCTTCACTGCTGCAAAATTGGTAATTGCCCAAAAATGGAAGAGTTCTGTACCATTACATAGAGACCATTGGTACAAAAACAATTGCAGTTTGTGCCTTTTAGAAAAAGTGGCCACAAAAATTCAAAATACAGAATCGGGATCTTATCCTACTAACTTTGAGGCTGTGTGGTTTCCCATTTTAAGTTTTGTGTCTCAACATGACCAGACAGGATGGTTATCGGACTGGACTAAATCGATGTTGATAAACTGACCTGCCTGAGTTATTTCCCTATGCCCAAAGAATAAGTTGTGATGACCTTGGAAGAGAAGGACTGAACTGATGTTATTAAATTGACTTGCCTGAGATATTTTCCTTCCCACAAAGAACAAGTTGTGATGGCCTTTGGAGAGATGGAGACCTTGTTATATTGAGTATTTGGCATTTCCTTTATTCGCTATATTTGTATATTTAGATTTGTTATCTTACATTTGGTATATGAATTTTGTAATTTATTGGGTTGAATAAAGATATATTTACTCACCACTACCACCAACTATTATTGTTAGTAACACCGGGGTAGTTGGTTGGCTCTATATGGAGATCGAACCACAGTAACGTATGAGACTGATACAACTGAACTGGGACTTGTGTCCATCTACAGGATGCCATCTTTAACATGACTGGAAGATCAATTCTATGCTAAGCATTTTAATTGTAATAATATGATTGTTTTATCTTGTTTTTAACTGGTTTTATATGTTTAATATATTTTGGCACATAGTGCCTTTAAATGTAAGCTGCCCTGAGCCCGTTCGTGGGGAGGGTGGGATAGAAACCCAATAAAATAAAAATAAATTAATAAATAATATTTTTTTAAAGTGCCAAAGAAGGATTATAGCTGAACATCAAGAAAACAAAAGTAGTGAGTACTGGGGAATTCCGCAACTTTGTGGCTGACAATGAAGACACTGACATTCTTAAAGATTTTCTATTCTTTGCCTCAATTATCAACCAAAAGGGAGACTGCAACCAAGAAATCAGGAGACTGAGACTGCTAAGGGGAGCCATGACAGAGCTATAGAAGATCCTTAAGTGTAAGAATGTGTTGCTGGTGACCATGAACAAGATAATTCCTGCCACAGTATTCCCCATTACTGTGTATAGGTGTGATAGTTGGACAAGGAAGAAAGCTGACAGGAAGAAAGTTGATTTATTTGAAATGTGATGTTGAAAGAAAGTTTTACAGATACCATGGACCGCCAAAAAGACAAATAAGTGGGTTCTAGAATAAACCAACTCTGAACTCTCCCAAGAAGCTTAAATGACTAAACTGAGGTTATCATACTTTGGTCCAGGCCCATAGCTACAGTGGGGCATCCCGGGGCCTGGCCCCCCAACTTACTGCCAAAGCCCCCTGACTTCCCATCCAGCCCCCAGGCCCCCCAACTTCCAATTTTTCATTTTATTTGTGGTGCTCCCTTGGGGGGGGGTGCAGGGTGCCCCCTGACTTATTTAAAGGCCCCCCAAATTAAAAAA
>NW_015161996.1:395955-436287 GCF_001447785.1 Gekko japonicus | reverse complement strand
GCAGGAATAGAGGTAGATCCAAGATGGGATGGATTGACTCAATCAAGGAAGCCACAAGGGCCCTCAGTTTGCACGACGTGAGCAAGGCTGTTAACAATAGGATGTTTTGGAGGTCATTAGGGTTGCCATAGATTGGAAGCAACTTCCCTGCACTTAACACACATATCAGGGCTAGTTACGATGTGTGAGGTAATTTTCATGGATGAGGCTTAAATTTGTTTTATTGTATATTAGAACTAGCTTAATCTGAAGATGAAACCAGCATTGGCCCCAGATGTAATTTGCTTTTTCGTCTTGTTTCTGAATTATTTTTTAGGCTTACAATGTGATCCTTAACAGATTTACACCCTTCTAAACCCATTGACTTCAGCGTATTTTAAAAGGTATAACTTTCCTTAGGATTGCTCTGTTGCAGAATTATATGTAAAAACTCCCTTTGGGGTAAAAGAAAATGAGCTTTACAAATGCTCCAAACATTAAAGAGGAAGAGTCACAGAAAATATGTGTAATATGGTAGCAGAACCATTTAGATACAAACAATGGTTGTGTGGGGCTTGGAGCGTTCCACCCTCTATTTAGAAGTCACTTTTTAAAAATCAAATTCATCATCTGAATATTTTTTTCTTCACAAGCAGATATCATAATTTTACTAGCCATCGTTCAGTCTGTATATCACGGTGATATCTACTGAATTTCTCATTAGTTTCAAATGAGGTACATATCAAAAAAGACGAAGTGTGCTGAATTCCCTCTCAGGTTTTCAGGGTAATTCAAAACTGTTCTTATTCAGGCAGTTGGGGACTTGGTGATAAGAGCAAGGTCTCATTCATACTGAAAATTGCTATCACTTTACCTTAGATCAGAATAAAATTGTCTGTGGATACACGCCTGGGAATGGGTTGTTTAAGCCATTTATACATAACACTCCCCCCCCCCACCTTATTGCCTGGCAAATATTTTTTCTCTGAGAAAGGGCTTTCTGCTCAAAATGCACCGGGGTACTGAATATATCTTGATTCAATAAAAACCTTCCCTGTGTCTTGTAGAATTCTTTGTGTAAGAAAGATAAAAGACAGTTACAGTATCTGCTACTAACAGCGGCTATATTATTCTTTAATGGTACCCTTCTCAACTATATGTCCCCCAGCAGTCCATCTATGCAGGAACTAACTAAATAAATACTAATGTGTGGATGGTATGCTCTCTTTGGAGCCACGGTAATAAACGTGATATATTTCAGCACATCTTGTTGTAGTTTATTTGGCTGGCTGAGTAATGAGGTCACCTGAGGCAGTTGCCCCAGTAGTGTTTTAGGAGGAAGCAGACTCCCCTCACTTGCCAGTGAATCAGCCTCTGTTCCACCTATCTCCCTTCATGCTTACCTGCCATCAGCCACCCCACCTGGGAGCTGGAGATGAGTTCTCCTTATCTCCTCACTCCCCCCTCCTGACCTTGTGGAAAACATGGCAGAAAGCCCTGTTCCAAAACTCTCACAAGATTCTTCTTTCTTGTGAGAGTTAAGAACATAAGAGAAGCCACGTTGCATCAGGCCAGTGGCCCATCCAGTCCAACACACACAGTGGCCAAAAACCAGGTGCCACCAGGAGGTCCACCAGCGGGGCCAGAACTCCAGAAGCCTTCCCAGTGTTGCCCCCTTAAGCACCTAAGAATACAGAGCATCACTGCCCAAGACAGACTGTTCCATGATAACTTGTGGCTAATAGCCACTCATAGACCTCTGCTCCATACGTTTATCCAATCCCCTCTTGAAGCTGTCTGTGCTTGTTGCCCCCACCACTTCCCATGGCAGTGAATTCCACATGTTAATTACTCTTGGGTGAAGACGTATTTTGTTTTATCTGTTCTAAGCCTACTGGTCAGTAACTTTCTTGAGTGCTCATGAGTTCTTGTATTGTGAGAAAGGGAGAAAAGTATTTCTTTCTGTACCATCTCTATCCCATGCAAAAATTTATAAATCTCTCATATAATCTCTTAGTTGTAATTTCTCCAAGCTAAAGAGCCCTAACCTCTTTAACCTTTCTTCATAGGGAAGGTGTTCCACCCTCTTAGTCATTTTAATTGCCCTTTTCTGCACTCCTTCCAGTGCTATGATATATTTTTGGAGGTGTGACTAGAACCGTACACAGTATTCCAAATGAGGCTGCACCATAGATTTATACAGGGGCATTATAATACTGGTGGATTTATTTTCAATTCCTTCCTTATAATCCCCAGCATAGCATTTGCCTTTTTTATTGCAGTCACACACTGAGTCAACATCATCACTAAGTTATCTGCCACAAAAACAAAGTTTGAGTCCAGTGTCACCTTTAAGACCAACAAAGTTTTATTCAAGGTATAAGATTTCATGTGCACACATACTTCTTCAGATGCAATGAAATAGAAATTACCAGTCCATACATATAGGTAGAGGGTGAGCATAAAGAAGATGTTTAACAGATTCAAGGACCAAACAGGAATAACAAGCTTAGTTTATATGGTTACCATATGTCTGGGTTTAATTCCAGGGGGAAACATAGTGCTCACCCTCTACCTATATGTATGGACTGGTAATTTCCATTTCATTGTATCTGAAGAAGTATGTGTGCACACAAAAGCTTACACCTTGAATAAAACTTTGTTGGTCTTAAAGGTGCCACTGGTCTCAAACTTTGTCCTGCTGCTTCAGACCAACACGACTACCCAACTAAATTTATCTACCACAACTCCAAGAACTCTCTCCTGGTCAGTTACGGCCAGTTTGGACCCCATCAAGGTATACTTATAATTAGGATTTTTGCCTGCAATATACATTACTTTGCACTTGTCCACATCGAACCTCATTCGCCATGTTGACACCCACTCACCCAGCCTTGACAGATCCCTCTGGAGCTCCTCACAGTCCTCCCTGGTTCTCACCATCCTGAACAACTTAGTATCATCTGCAAACTTAGCCACTTCACTGCTTACTCCCAACTCCAAACCATTCAACCACTATTCTTGCTTGCCTGTTGCCAAGGATAGAAAAATGGTGGCCAAACTCTCACAAGAGGAAAGACTCTTATAAGAGTTTAGGAAGCCCACTGAGACAGTGGTTCCCTAATACAGTCCCACCTCTGGCCCATGGGTGTCATGGTACTTGCTAATGGGTTTTCTGGTACCCATTTTCTTCTTCCCCAAATCATGTCTTCCCAAAAGCAAATAGCAAGTCATGGCTTTCTGCCACCTCACAGAAGAGAGGAGGAGGAGGTTTTATACCATGTCCTTCACTACCTGAAGGAGTCCTGGAGTGGCTTACAATTGCCTTCCTTTCCTCTCCGCACAACAGAAACCCTGTGAGGTAGGTGGGGCTGAGAGAGCTGTGACTGACCCAAGGTCACCCAGCTGGCTGCTTGTGGAGGAATCAAACCTGGTTCTCCAGATTAGAGTCTGCCACTCTTTAACCACTACACCACAGCTGGCAGGGGGTGCTTCAGACGAACCCCAGAGGCATCACGTTTGTCTCTGCAGGGAGTACATATTCAGAAATAGCTGAATATATGGCAGAGCACTAGCTGCCTCCATCATAGAAGGATGCTTGGAGACCTTCTGACATTTTGTGATTGGCTCATGCTAAAGTTGGGTACCTGAAGGTTTGGTCCTGTTTTATGTGGTTCGAGGTCATCAACCTAGAGATATTGGGTTGTCGGTCCTATTTGGTCAAGGATATTAACCTGGAGATATTTAATTGTATCATGTTACATAGATTCAGGACTTTGTAGTCCAACTATTTGCTGCTTCAAGAGCGGAAAGGTTTATTTATTTATTTCATTGAATTTATTAACCGCCCTTCCCTGCCTACACGGGGCTCAGGGCGGTTTACAACAAGATAGTTCCATACGGTTATAAACCAATTAAAACCATAAACATACAATATTAAACAAACAATATACATTTTAAACATTCCAATAACAGATGGCCTGTTTAGCGTTCAGATTTTTTGGAGGGGGGGGGAGAGTACCGGGCAGATGTAGGAAAAACCATTGCTGGCCTCAACCAAAAGCATGGCGGAACATCTCTGCCTTACAAGCCCTGTGGAACCTTAATAGTAGTAGTAAATAAATTTATTGTATATGGCCATTGGCCGTTACAATATAAAATATACACAATATAAATTGTGTGGAACCTTAATAGCTCGGACAGGGCACAGATGTCATTCAGCATAGGAATGTGCGTATGTTTTTTAAAGCAGAGTTTTAGTGCACTTTGGAATATATAGATACATAGATATATATAGATACATAATTCTCATAATTTTCTCTCACCCAGCCTTTGGGTACCCAACTTTGTTGTTTCTTTGGGTTGGGTTTTTCTCCCTTCTGTTTTGGTTCATGCTAGGGTTGCCAGCCAGCATCTGGCAACCAGCAGGGATATGGGGGTGGGAGGGCCTGAGGAGCCTCATCAGTGCAATGGTGTTAAATTGCTTCTGGGGGAAACCCCAAAGTGATGTCATGCCTCTCTCAGAATCACCAGAAACTCTATGATAAAACTGTAGAGAGGAATGATCTCATTGCTGGGTCCCCCCTGGAAGGGATGTAACACTGTCAGCAATTTCTTATTTTTCTCTCACCACCTGACAGAGCAGCAATGGGCAGCAAGAGTTGCTGGCAGTCACCTGAGTGCACTATGGCAGCCATTTTTTATTGACCCTGGCCCTTTTGGCCGCCATTTTGTGTAACATCCATTTCACATTCTCAAGATTACAAATATTCACACAGGCTCAGCAAGACTGGGAGCCTTACTTTAGAGCATGTACAGCTTGCTGTTTCTAAAGAGGACTGAAGGAATGAGCAGTAAGAAGTATTACAGAAAGGGGTGAGAGATAGGTGGGGACAACTGCTGATACCACCTCAGGCAGCACGATATCTTGCAACAGCACTGATGCTTCCTTGAAGTACATGCATCCTTGGAATACAGCAAAATGTTTTTTTAAGCTGCATAAGGTCACTGTTCACATTGGGTCTTTGTTGGAAGTAAGACATACCACCTTCATAGCTCAAAATTATAAATTAAAAACCATGATCTCTACTTTCAGTCAGAAGTAAGCTATAAACTATCTTGAGTGTTTGAAACTGAAATGTTCCAAAATCCAAAAATATAAGGTAAGGGTAGTGAAACGCCTCTGCTAGTGCAAACTGTATCCAGCAGGATAGAGATGCAAGGCCACCAGCTGGCACCAGCTGGAAATTTCAGGGTGGGGCAAGGGGCAACCATGATGTTGTGTGACATATTGATGTCATGTGACATCAGCATATCAGCTAATGCTCTGGAAACTGTATGGTAATACCTACTGTTGCAGGTAATACGCAGCACTGCATGGTGTCATTTCTGCCTCCATTATTTCTCCCACCGACCCGGATGTGAAGACAGGTCGGAGGGCCAGGCCATCGGGAAATCGCCCACCCAGAGTGGGCAAATGGCATCTTTGCCATAGGACTAAGAGGGAAATTTCAACCAGTGGGAAAGTGCTGAGGTTTTAAATGAGGCCATTGTCAGTTCACCTCAAAAGTGAGAAATTTAGCATCTGAATGCACTTAATACATACCTAAAATGATTAAAGGATTAAATCTTTCTCCCTATGAGGAAAGTGTTCGTAGGGTGGTTATTTTTTCAGGGTAGGTCACATTGTAAAACTATGCGACAGCATGGAAAGGAGAAAATGCAGGAGTCGCCCAGCAAAGCTGATGTAGTGGGTTTTAAGCAAACAAAAATATTATTTCACCCAATGCATAATTAATCTGGCTACCACAAGAAATGGAAACACTCTCTAGTTTAGATGACTTTAAAGCAGAATTTGATTCATGGAAGACAGGTTTACCAACAACTATTTGCTGTGACAGCTAAATGGAATTTCCATGTATAAAAGAAGTATCGAGTGCTAGATGTTAACAAACAGTAAGAACAGGCCATTGCTTTTATGCCATGATTTCCTCAACTCTCCTCATCTTTTGCAGCCCAAAATGCTGCTTGAAGTGCTTCCACCCCCAATGTGGCTCCTGGTATTACCATAGAGTTTCCAGTGATTCCTAGAGCTTACTACTACACTTCTTGGTTTTCCCCAGCAGTGATGTAGTGGCAAAGCTGACATTGCCAGGTTTTAAAAGAAGTTTACCATAAAGTTACTGGTGATTCCTAGAGCTACCCTACATGACCCTAACCCTAACTGGTGATTCCTAGAGCTACCCTACATGACTTCCAAGTTTTCCCTGGCACAGCCTGGCAACCATATCTCTAAAGCTCAAGGTGCCTTACAATAATGGAACAAGAACTAAAATTAAGTTTCCACTTTAAACTTAACCACAGATAAAATCAGCTCAACAAATTCAGCAGATGTCAACCAGATGCATCTAAGGGCAGCTGTCAGTAAACAATTGTAGACTTTTGTCAGCATAGAAGCTCTTAGCCAAAAGCTGCCTCATGCACAGTGGAGCCTTGCAAGACCTTACAAAAGGTCATGTGAGACAGACCTTCTGGATGACTTCCAGAAGCCCATCCTGCAAGGGTGGGATTAGCAATGGAAAATACTTTCTAGAGGACAGTAGCAGAGCAGACGGAGAAGGGACTATAAGGAGAAACTGCTAGTAGGGTGTCCAACAACCTGGAGACAAAAATGCCCCTTTAACAAATGCTTACTGGGATGTTGTTTACTTCCATGTGATGAAAATCTTCAGCTTCCTATTTCCATACATTTAACTTTTGTTAAAGGGATAGTAGGAGCAGCCTGAATAGCCCAGCTTAGCCCGAGCTCATCAGAGTTTGGGCGCTAAGAATGATCACCCAAGGTTAGTACTTAGATCAGAGTCCAACAAAGAAGATGGGGGTTGATCCTCTAAGGAAGGCAATGGCAAACCTCCTCTATTCATCTCTTTCCTTGAAAACCCTGCGGGGTTGCCATAAATCAGTTGCATACTTGATGGCATACTCTTCAAGGGCACAGGGCATTTTTCTTTTCTCCTAGTTGATAGCAGCTGTGTAGGGATACCAGCTTCCAGGTGAGACCTGGCGATCCCCCGGAATTACAGCTCATCTCTAGACTACAGAGATCAGTTCCCCTGGAGAAAACTGATGTTTTGGAAGGTGGACTCTATGGCACTGTACCCCACTGAGGTCCCATTTTCCGACGTCAGGTTCCAAGATCAGGAAAACAAGCAACCTCTGTGAGGCCTGAGCACATGTTATCCTGATAAATCAAGAACATGAAAGTCTACCAGATCACCACACCCTTCTAGAAATATTTGGATGTGAATGAAATGTCCATCTCCCAGACCCTTTAACAGAGAAAATCCATGGGGGCGGGGCCCGGGGTGGGTGGGAGAGTATCCCTCTGGTGATGAAGACTGATTAGAATCATATAAGGGCACAAATCAGAGACTTGTGAAAGCCAGTCAGAGCTGGCCAAGGGACTGATGTCATCATGCAAGCCAAGCTAGGCAACTGCCTGGCACCCAGGCAGATTAGCATTTAAATTGTGGTACTTCAGGAGGGCAGGGTTCCCTGGATGATGCTTCCTGGGTCAGGGAGGGAAAGGTGTGACCAGCTCTTTGTGTGTGGATAACCTGATTACATAAAAGAAATGCAAGAACGACACAGACTGAACTGGTTAGAAAAACTGCACTGCAAGCCCTGCTAACTCCTAACCATGGAGGCGGGGCCTTAACAAAAATGGAGGCCAGTAACGCCAAATATTAATGACCACTGTCAATGTAGGCAAGAGTTTATCACAAGGAACTCTGCAGGAATGTCTCTAATGTTTATTGGAAACAGATAAATGAATTGTTCAGTAGAACGCAGCGAGTGACAAAGACAGGGAATCTCTGCAATGATAATGTGGAAATGGTGTTTTAAATGGGGGGGAAAGTCTGTTATTCCAACAGCCTGGGAACAAGATTTATGTTTTATACCAAAAGGAATAGAAATTATGATTTATAAATACACTAATTACAAGAGGAACCCATGTGCCTACTTAAGAACATAAGAGAAGCCAATGTTGGATCAGGCCAATGGCCCATCCAGGACAACACTCTGTCACACAGTGACCAAAAATACCAGGTGCCGTCAGGAGGTCCATCAGTGGGGCCAGGACACTAGGAGCCCTCCCACTGTTGCCCCCCCCCAAGCACCAAGAATACAGAGCATCTCTTGCCCCAGCCTGAGAGTTCCTATCTATAACCTGTGGCTAATAGCCACTGATGGACCTCTGCTCCATATGCTTATCTAATTC
The DNA here is from genome assembly GCF_001447785.1 of Gekko japonicus. Lineage (NCBI taxonomy): Eukaryota > Metazoa > Chordata > Lepidosauria > Squamata > Gekkonidae > Gekko > Gekko japonicus. The sequence goes on along the minus strand of NW_015161996.1, from coordinate 428,027 downwards.
CCTCTTGGAGCCGTCCATGCTTGTGGCCGCCTCCACCTCCTGTGGCAGTGATTCCATGTGTTAATCACTCTTTGGTTGAAGAAGTACTTCCTTTTTTAAATTTGTTCTAACTCGACTGCTCTGCAATTTCATTGAGTGCCCACAAGTTCTCATATTGTGAGAAAGGGAGAAAAGTAATTATTTCTTGACCTGCTCTATCCCATGCATAATCTTATAAACCTCGATCATGTCACCCCTCAGCCATTGTTTCTCCGAGCTAAAGAGCCCCAAGCGCTCTAACCTTTAACCTTTATCTAGCAGTTACAGTTGTGGGGTTTCCAGGATCCCCTTGGCCACCGACAGGATCCTAAACCTCCTCCTTGATACAAGGAGTTTTTATAATCTCTGTTTCTCCACCCACTGACCAGGTCAGGCTGGGTCAAAAAAGAAACTTTCCCTGAAGACTCCAGAATGTTCCTTCCTGAAGTCTCTCTAGTGTTAAATCTCTGTTCCCTGCTTGGGGGGGGGGGGGTTTGACTATCCCATTGTCTATTACGGTTTTTTTGAGGTAAGTCTGGAAAACAATTGAACTGACCTCCCCCCTCCCTGCCTGTTCTCTGCCCAGAGAGGGGGAAAAAAACTTTTAAAACTCAGAGTGAAGGTTTTGCTCATTTCAAACCTCCAAAGGGGAAAAAAAAATGCATTTCTTCACACCTTTAATAGAGGCTTAATAGAATGTTATTTACCAGGCGATGATATTTACCTCCATGCCACAGAACTCTTCAGTAACCACACATTCAGACTATTATAGGAACAGGTCATTCCTCTCCTGGCCTGTTGGCAACCTTAAATATACCTCCAAAAGCTCCAAAGTGTTTATCTGTCCAATAGACAGTAGGTGTTATTAAGACTGTTGCACATTAGCAGCATCTTCATTTGTGCTACATTTAATTTTCATGGACATGGAAAAAGGGAAGCTGTAGCACTGAGCCACAAGTTTTACAGCTCTTGATCATAACGCTGACATAGTGCACCTTAATAAATTGTTATTGTACAAAATGCTGGGTGAGATATTAGCAGGACTGTTCTGAATGCAAAGGTGATCTTGAGGAATGTCATTCTGTGAAGGAATAACCATCCCCTTGCCTGAGGAAATACGTGTAATTTTGATCCTATTTTGTAGAGAAAACCTTTGTACCGCTACCCCCCAAAAATATATGATTATTTTGTGTACTTTCATAACTTCGACAGCAGGTGGCAGAGTCTGAAAACAAAGAAATCACAGCTGACATAAGGCAATGTAAAAACGCTTATTGGACTAGAAAGTATTTTTGAAGCAGCTGTTTCAAAACATACATTTCTTCTATCTCACCTAGCAAGTATATTTCTGTTTCTGTGATAGCTTTGTCATCTGTATCAGCAATTTGTCTGTTTTCATTGTCTTGACCTATATTTTTCTGCACCTCCCCCCCCTACTAAAATGTTATGAATATCAAAACGCACCGTGTAAAGATTGTGAGATCCGTCTTCCAAATGCGTCAAGTACTACTGTGGCACCAGCCAAATGATAGAATGAAAAGTTAAGCTCCAATATGGAGGACACATTTTGTGCACACCTGCAGTCTGGCACACAATGAAAAAAGGGGGTTGCTTAGAAGGTATGTAGAATTTCAATCTGATTTTCTGGAAGAATCCATATAACACGCTTCTTCCTCATAACAACCCTCCAAGGTAGATAATAATTTTCTCAATAAGAAGAGAAGAAGAAGATATTGGATTTATACCCCGTCCTTCACTCGGAATCTCAGAGCGGCTTACAAACTCCTTTCCCTTCCCCTCCCCACAACAGACACCCTGTGAGGTGGGTGGGGCTGAGAGAGCTCTTTCCAGAACTGTCCTTGAGAGAACAGCTCTGACCAAACTTATGACTGACACAAGGTCATTCAGCAGCTGCAAGTGAAGGAGTGGGGAATCAAACCCAGGAGTGGGGAATCAAACCCAGTTTTATATATATAAAACTGTACTCCACAAAGAATATTTTTAGGATCCATAACTTAATAATGTAGACTAAGGGGTCCCCAACCTGGTGCCCGTGGATGTCAACATGGCACCTGCTGACACCTTTCCTGGTGCCCACCAAGTGTTTTTAGAAATTGGGTGGGGCCAAGTGGGGCTTTTGCCCAGCAAGGCCTGTGATTGGCTTTTGGAGGTTTGATTGGCTGTGTAGATTTTTAAAGACATTGCTTCGGCAGCAGCTGCCAACACAGCACAAGGATGTTCACTGTGTCACTGAGGATAAGCTGTGGCGGTGTCTCCATCTCCCATGGCAGCCATTTTGTGGCTGCTTCCACCTCACTGTATCAGAATTCCAAAGGTGTCTGCAAAGTCCAAAAGGCTGGAGACCCTGCCCTGATAGAGACCCTGGTCTGCTTCCATGGCGGGGCTGGAAAAAGCTGTGAGAGGAGCAGCAAGGAAGACAGAGGTGCACAGGGATGGCATCACTCACTGTTGATGCCACTCCCCACACCCCCTTCTGCCTTCCACAACAGTGCCGATCAGGGCTTTTCTTTTTGGAAAAGAGGTGCCAGAACTCTCAAGAGGGAAATGAAGTTTTCAATCTGTATACTGAAAACTCATGAACTTTAAAACATTTTTTAAAAGAACTTTGTCGAAGAGGTTCCAGAACTCCATTCCAGCATGTTCCCCCAGAAAAAAAGCCCCTGCTGATTCAAGACGCATCATGCTCCCCATGGCCTGTCAGTCCCCCTCCTCCAATAGCTGAGCCACAGCTTGCAGCTGAGTCATGGCTGAATTGCTGCTGTTGTTTTATAAAGCCCAGTTAATGGGCCAAAATGGTGGAGGGAAAGGCTTGAGCTGAGCGTCACCATTTGAAGATGGCTCTAAGCTCCACCTCCCAATTGGCTGTGGGCAGAACTTTAACACAGCAGATCTAACCGCAACTGACACACTGTTTTCCCCTTTAAGTCAGAATAAAGGAGGATGTCTTTGCTCTGGCTGGAAAGGAAAAGACCCGGGAGCCCCATGATTCATGCTTGGAAAGATCACGGCGTCATGTGGAAGCTCCCCAATAAAATGGGGTGTGCGCTGTGCTTCACTTGGGGAAAATCCCAGTATGAAAGCAGCCCATAAGGAACAGCTTACATGGAATTCCTGGTAGCCTCCGCAGTAGGTACTTAACTTCATCGGTGCCATAGTGATGAACGCCGTCGCCCGGATTGAAGAACCTCCGTAAGAAACAACAACAACTAAGACCTTGCCATGGGTGCCTGATAGGTAGTCCCTTCCCCTCATTGTGTGTGTGGCCCTAGTAAGGTAATGTAATTAATAATTGTATAATGTAAACCGCTCAGAGCCCTTAGGGGGTGAGCGGTCTATAAATTGAAAGTTAAATAAAATAAATAAATACTATGGACTCTCAGCCATTGCTGCCTTCTCTCATCATATTCCCCAACTGTTGTGTTCTGAGAATATCTGTGCCTTAACATTATCGTACGTATGCCAAAATAAGCTATCTATAAGATCCAGGCAACGAAAGCCAATGGGCTTGGTGATGGAAAGAGCCATCAAGTCACAGCTGACTTAAGGGGACCCTGTATGGTTTTCAAGGCAAGAGACATTCAGAGGTGCTTTGCCAATGCCTGCCTCCGTGTCACACCCCTGGTATTCCTTGGAGGTCTCCCATCCAACTACCCCTGCTTAGCTTCCATGAGATCTGGCTAGTCTGGGCTATCCAGGTCAGGGTTTACAAGGGGCTTAGAAGGGGGTAATTGTTTAAGATTGCACTGTGAGAGTGTGTAGAGAAAATGAACACTTCCCTATGTCCTCCTTTGAGAACTAGGTCCTCCTGAAATTGCAGCACAACACAGCACTCAGTTGATCCCTTCTGCTTTCCAGTCAGTCAGGAGCAACACTATCCCATTATGAAATTAATGCCATGTACCCAACTACCTGGGCATGGGTGTTTCCCTGCATTGCCCTCCACTCCTACTGGTCCACTAATCCACAGAAAGAGTATTCATGAGATCCATGCAGAGGAACCGCAATGGGAGTTTGTGTGCTGGGCTGGGGAGGGACAAGTGGCTGAAACTGAATGCTTGTGGAAGCGGAAGGAAGACTGATTTCACCCAATTCACACAGCTATTTCTCCCTGGAATCAACAGTGGGGACAGAGAGGAAAGCGGGAAAACCCTACATTCTGTGGTGGGATATGCACCAATAATATAAACCATCCCAAAACCCTTTTTAATGAATGATGGTGATCTGTTGGGAAGAGAACACATGAAGCTGCCTTATAGTGAATCAGATGATTGCTCTGTTGAGGTCAGTGTTGTCTGACTGGAGTGGCTCTTGGTTTTTTAGATGACCTACTACTTGATTCATTTAGTTGGGATCAGGGATTGAACCAGGGGCATTTGGTATACAAAGCAGATGTTCTACCACTCCACAAAATGCCCCTCAAATGTCATGTGTTAGGTTACAAATCTCCTTGACTCAGCTGGCCCTGTGGATCCATGCCACTGTAAGCTCTAGACTAGACTGTTGTAATGAACTCTACGTGGGTCTTAGGCTTGCCATTCCTCTGGGAGGGTGGGGGTTTGCCCACTTTTAGGGCCCTTAGTCTGCTGTCCAGGATCCGGTCGGTGGGGGAACCCTGCCCCCAACGTGCCATGTTTGGGCCAATGTGCCATGTTTGGGCCAACGTGCCTGGCGTGATGATGTCATCTGGAGGTGACATCAGTGCGCAGGGCACATTGCAGGAGGACGCTCTATCATTCAAGGAAAAACTCTATGGTTTTTCCTTGACTGAAAGGGGCCCCGCCCACAACCTGCCCTGTGCAATGACGTCACCTCCGAGTGACGTCATTATGGTGCATGGGCTTTGTGCATGTGCCGAAGATCTCCCAAAGAAGAAGAAGGGCACCCCCCACACACACCGGCAGCCAGGTAAGACCTGGCAACCCTAGTGGGTCTGCCCTTAATGTCAACTCAGAAATGTCAATTTGTACAGCACGCCACAGCTCCGTTGCTATCAGGATATAGAGAAAGCATGCACATCACACTCATTCTGCAGTTGTTCCACTGGTATCCACCAGTTACCAGGTTCAATTCAAGGTACTTGTGATCACCTACAAACACATTAATGGCCTTGGACCCACATACCTGCGGGACAGCCTATCCTATGATGCTCCACCGCCCAAACTTAGCTCCTCTAAGCAAACCCTTCTGAGGGTACCACCCTGCAAATGGATAAGTCAGGCGACAGGCCACGCATGCACCTTCTCTCTTGTGGATCCCATCCAGCACATCGCTAGCATTACGTGGAATGTGGAAAGGGGAAGGGTGTTAGAACTGTACTACGATGGAACAGCTCAGCAACACACTTTTATAAGGAACCAGATCGCGGTGTATTGAAATGTTCATTGCTTTGTGATCCACTTTCTACATCATTTATGGTTTGTCATGCCTTAGACGGTTTTCAGTTCGCACTGTTTTCTAATGCTGTGATCTCAGTAATATCACATTGTTTATTGGATGTCTTATGCTCTTTGGATGAGTTGTTTTCTATATTTTGTAACCCACCTTGAGTCTCACTGACAAACGCAGGCTATAAGCAAACATACACACAAACAAATAGCACCCACAGATTTCAAGACATGTTTGTTTGTTTTTTAAAACCGGGCCTCGGTATATAATCCATTTCTTCCTCATTCTGACTTCACATTTTGAAAAATATTGTTAAAATAGAACTGCAAGATGTCTTCTGAGGGAATGGCATTTTGTTAACATTCATTTCTTGTTCTGTCACTGTGAGGCTGGAATTCACTGATTAAATGACAGAACAAGAAACAAAAAAAGCTCAATTTTATTGCAGTGCTGAAATCTGGATTCTGCTGCTAGTGCCATGAAGTGATTAATCTTTTGCAAATAGGCCAGTATTATCTATGCAGCCTAAACCAACAGATGAGATGAGCCGATAAAGATCAGCAAAGGTTATGTTCCCCAATGGCTGCAGTAGTCATCAAAAATGTCTTTGAAGGTGCACCTTGCTCTACCCCTCCATAACCCACTTCCAGGCCAGTCTCTAAACTATATTCTCATTCATTTCTCTATATTCTCATTCTATTTCTTGAATGCACTTCAGGCTAAAAGTTCCCAGTTAGGTGGAAAGTGTTGAAGCAGATGTTTCTACTGTTGATCTTGCTTCAGCCAAGGTAATGTCTGATGCCAAACCAAGATGTATTGTTATAAGGTAGCCCCTGGAACTCCAACTGAGGCTGGGTTAGGCAAAGGCAAACAAGAAACCAGGATGTTCAGTGTGATATCAACAGGGGTCTTTTCATAGAATAAGAGCTGCAAGAGCTCATTAGCATAACTCATTAGCATATACCACACCCCCTGACATCACTGGAAGTGTGTCAGAAGGGCACACCCCCTGACATCACCGGAAGTGTGTCAGAAGGCAGCACCCACTGCTCCAGCTCCACGGGACTGTTTTGGATTGATAGCTGGGGGGGAAGAGAAATCTGCCCTCACAGAGGAGGGAGAGCTTGTACTTGAATAAAACTTGGTCTTAAAGGTGCCACTGGACTGTTTTGATTTACTGGCTATGGAGGGGGGGGAATGAGCAGATCTGCCCTCACAGAGAAGCCAGAGCTGGTTCCTGAATAAAACTTGGTCTTAAAGGTGCCATTGGACTGTTTTGGTTTACTGGCCCGCGGCCTACCCCCCCCCCGCTCCAGAAAAAGCCCCCGCACTCCTGCTGCGGCACCCAGAGTGCCCGTGGCCTATCCCCTGAGAACTCAAAAGCTTGCACTCTGTAGTGTCATTCTGAACCTTTCTGCACTTTCCTTTTAATTCACCCTTTTGATTCCATTTCCCCCCCCCCATTCTGCAGTACATTCCCTCCCTTCAGTGGTCAGCCCGGTTTCAGCCTGCTATTGTCCCAGGTAATTTGGATGCTGTTTTCTTGTGGATTTAAATTGCCTCGACTCGAACACTGAGAAAAATCGGAGTGGCAGGCAAATGTGGAAACGACCGTAGTTGTCTAGAAAAGCCATGGGAGTGATGGAGGAGAACAGAACCTAGGTTTATTTATTTATTTGGTATATCTATCTATGCCTTACCTAAGTAGACATTACAAGAGATGCGTAGTTGCTGGGTGTCTCCAGCCATGTGTCTCTCTTCCAAACATCTGTCAAAGAAATTGTGTCCTGCAGAAGCATTGGGTCTAGCAGTTTCCCATTGTCATTGCAATTCATTGGTTGCTCCTTCTAGGTGCCACAGAAATTCTAAACATGATGGTTTCACATGTTTCTTGTACTAGACATTACTGAAAAGATATGAGGGAGAGAAGCATATTCTCAGCAGCTGTTCTTTGCTTGTAGCACATCCCGTTATTATGCCTTGTGTCCGGTTTCATGTTGGTCATTCTCCTTTTAAAAATGCTAGTGTTGTTGCATTCATGGTCACTCTCCCTTTCCCGACCTGCTTTGCTTGGTCCTGCTCTGTTCAATATAATCTGAAGGCCTTTCTTGCCATTTAGAAATTTCCCAAGCTGTACTTCTCTTTCTAAAGGACTCATCTTCTGCAGTTTTTCTCATTGCTCAGCCAGCAACAACAAAGCATTGCAGAGATAATGTAGATGAAAGGGTTTAGGCTGGTGGCTGTAATCAACCAGCAACAACAAAGCATTGCAGAGATAATATAGATGAAAGGGTTTAGGGTAACTGTTAAAGAGGCTAAATGTTCCAGTGTTATAATTCCAGCAGTATCTTTCTCAGTTTGAATTAAAAAAAACCCACTCAGATCCATAGACAGGATACCTCAGAAGAAATGGAAAGAATTAAGGCTGGTGGCTATAATCAGCAGGAGAGAACATCTCTAATGTCTGTATAGAATTGGAGAGGTCAGACCACTTACCAGACCCTGTAAAAACACACATATTACAGACTGTTAGGGGATGTGCTCCCTACCAATCAGACTCAAACCAATCTGTTAGAAAAATGGACTCTAATTTTAAACAAACTGTGGTCAGAGTTCTCGGAATATGCATTAATTGTATGAAATGTTTAAGCTCTCCTAATAGATCTTGGGCTGTGGTGGCTCAAGTGGTTAAGATGCTGAAGTTCAGCAGTTCGAGACCCAAGTGCCGCATGACAGAGTGAGCTCCTGTCTCTGGTCCCAGCTCCTGCCAACCTAGCAGTTCGAAAGCAAGAAATTGCAAGTAGATAAATAGGTACCGCTTCAGTGGGAAGGTAACAACGCTCCATGCACCTCGGCGTCTAGTCCTGTTGGCCACATGACCATGGAGACATCTCCGGACAGTGCTGGCTCTTCGGCTTGGAAATGGAGATGAGCACCGCATCCCTAGAGTCGGATTCGACTGGCTTTTGAGCAAGGGAAACCTTTACCTAATAGATCTTACTAATGCCAGGCATTTATATGGGTCAGTTGGAGGTTTTTAATTCTTGTATTCTATTGTATATAACTAACAAAAACAACCAAACACTCTATACTCAATATTGCAAAGCACTGTGCTGACATGTAAACTGGTAAAAACGTGCATGTCTACTTCAGCACCTGAGTATGATGCTTTATATGCTTTGTAACTTTGCAATGTATCTTTCCATAAAATACTATTTAAAAAAGAAAAGATATACCGTCCCTTTAATAGACAGTTAATGTGTAGAAATGGGCAGCTGAAACTTTTCATGACATGGAGTTAGATAACATCACCTGGTAAATAGCATCCCATTAAGGCTCTATGAAAGAGGCCAGAGATTATTTTTTATCCTGCCAGTTGGCAGTCTTAATATTAACATCCCTTGTGCAGTAGCTTCTCTGGCATGTGTTACTACAGTAGGAAAGACTAATGTTTTACTGTATCATTACAGGTTACATGACCGTTCGAGAATATGACTGTGGTTCCTATATTGTTGTTGTTTTTCTTTTTTCAATTTATTCCAATAAAGGTTTTGACTGACTGACTGACTGACTGAAATAGGTTACATTATTATTAATAATGTTTTCCCACCAGACTGTTAGTTCTGAGTTTTCCCAGTGCCTTCTTTTTAAGAACCATCTATATATTTAATAGCGATGTTTAGCAAAGTTTGCGGATACCTAAATCCACGGATCAGGGATGCACCAATGCAAAACAGATTTTCCTGCAAACTTGAGGGACTCCATAGATTGACAGAAATAAAAAATAAAATATATAGGGAGGTTTAAATCCCCCCCCCCCAATACAATTATGTTGGCTGCCAAAATCAGTGGGTAACAGGACATATGTTTCACTCCCTAGGACAAAAATAAAATTTTTGAGAAACTCATGAAGCAATAGGCATGTGCTGTCCCAACATTTAAATGTATAGTGTTGACCTTCATAGGTCCTCCATATAAGGTGAAAATGGGTTTGGACATCAGCATATTTTCTCTAGACACCTAGACTATCGTGGTTTCAGCATAGCTCTTTTATTTGGAACACAACAACTACAAATACACGCAGTGAGCTGCGACTGCATACAGAAACCCCAGCCCCAAAACACACCCACAAAACACAAATAACCCAATAGGCAATTATGCACTTGAATCCCTTATTTGCATGGCATGGCTCAAGCTGATGTTACCTGATTGGCCGGCTTGGCAAGGGTGGCCAATCTGAATGTAGCCGCAAGGAACCTCTCGAACAATGAGTGTTCACTCGAAGCTCTCAATACACAGCAAAGCTAAGTATATCTACATAGGTGTTTATGCCAGTTTGGTGTAGTGGTTAAGTGCGCGGACTCTAATCTGGGAGAACCGGGTTTGATTCCCCACTCCTCCACTTGCACCTGGCTGGATGGCCTTGGGCAAGCCGTAGCTCTGATAAGGAGCTGTTCTTGAAAGGGGAGGGGAAGGGAAAGGAGTTTGTAAGCCGCTCTGAGACACCTTTCTGTAGTGAAGGGCGGGGTATAAATCCAATCTCTTCTTCTTCTTCTTCTATTTAGATTTGGGGCTTGGGAAGTAATTCTAAATTTAGAGTACCTACTCACAATGCCAGCCTAAGCAGAGTTACACCCTTCCACTGAAGTTTATGCTTAGAAGAGTGTAACTCACCTTCAGAAGACTGTTGGGCTTTGGCTTGCCTCCTTAAGGACTACTAGTCCCATGCACCTCCAACAGAGTCGGAGGAAGTCCATGGGCTGGACCAGGGGTGGCCAAACTTGCTTAACGTAAGAGCCACATAGAATAAATGTCAGATGTTTGAGAGCTTGCAGTCTAAGGCAGGCTGTTCTGGTGGCACATATCTCACTACTCGTTGCATCCACTCTGCACTGTAATAAATGAGTTTGGAATCATTGCCAGGTTTATGTAGGCACAAGGTGAAAGTCACTCCCCCCCCCATCACGAGTGAGTCCCATGGCGGTTCCCTTCACTTTCACTCTTGCGCAGTTGTGAGCAAGCAGAGGCAGGCAGGGATTTTATGGTAGACGACTATATTATGTTTGTAACACTACTGTGGGTTAAAGAGCTCGAGGACTGAATATAATTCAGTTGTCTTCTTTCAAACACTTGCAGGACAATCCTACGCAGAGTTATTTCAGTGGAAGCCCAGTGAAGTCAATGGGCTTCAGCTAAATATAGGGTTGCACTGTTAGTCTGGAGGAATACCTCAGTCCTAAACATCCTGTGCTGTGCAGGGCTGGTTCCAGACTTTCCCAGTGGAGGGACTAGGATCCTAGTCCCCATTGTTGTTTCGGACTGAAGCTTGGGCATATGCGCTGACCTCCGGTGGCGGTCAGCGGACACTACACCTCCCACCCGATTGTGTGTCCTTCCCCTGCCCACTTGTGAACTCTTCCACTGCCCATTCTCACCACTGCCTGCAGCCCTTTCCCTGGTGGCAGTAGGCAGTGAGTGTAGCTGGCAATGTGGTGGGGAGCTAGCAAATAAGTGAGTGGGGGGTATGATGGCCAGGTCCCCTTGTCCCTCTGGTGGTGGTGGGGTTTGAGGGGCATTCTGGGGGTAGGAACCCTCCCTCTTATTTTTCACTCTCAACTCCTTCTCATCCACCCTGTTTGGCAACTTAGAACGTATTTAATAGTAGTATAGCCGCAAACCTTTATTAATATTATGAACAGAAGAGGAGAGTTAATATTTCTCCATACTCTATCCAAGTAGTTAAAGTACGCTCCCCCCACCCTTTACATGCATGATCATAAATGCTAATCTGTCTCAGGGGTAACAAATGATGAAGCTAAGTTAGAAGTTTTTTATTTACTTATTGACTTACTTTGTATGCCTACTTTCTCCCCAAGGGGGACCCAAGGCAGCTTAAATCATTCTCCTCTCCTCCATTTTATCCTCACAACAACCCTGTGAGGTAGGTTAGGCTGAGGGTGCATAACTGGCCCAAGGTCACCCATCAATCTTCCATGGCAGAGTGGGGGTTCAATCCTGAGTTTCCAATACTTTAACCACAGCACAAGCTTAGCTTCCGTTGCAAACAGCATGGGGAGAGGTCCTGGAAATCACCTGGGCCAGAGTATTCCATTCCCTTTCACCAAATGATGAAGTTAGAAGTTTTTTATTTACTTATTGTCTTACTTTGCATGCCTACTTTCTCCCCAAGGGGGACCCAAGGCAGCTTAAATCATTCTCCTCTCCTCCATTTTATCCTCACAACAACCCTATGAGGTAGGTTAGGCTGAGGGTGCGTAACTGGCCCAAGGTCACCCATCAATCTTCCATGGCAGAGTGGGAGTTCAATCCTGAGTTCCCAGCACTTTAACCACAGCACAAGCTCAGCTTCCGTTGCAAACAGCACGGGGAGAGGTCCTGGAAATCACCTGGGGCAGAGTATTCCATTCCCTTTCACCTTTGGGCCCTGGAACTCCCAGGATCATCCTGAACCCGGTGGCCAATTTTGAGATTCCCAGTTTTATTTTCTGAGTCATTCATGCCACAAATGGACAGACAGATGGACACACGTATACCTTTATCATTATAGGTGCATAGTAACAACCAACCAGGTTATTTGTTTTGTTATGATATTTGGTTTGGATCAGGATCGTATGGGGGGGCCAGATAGAATCTTTGTCTGGGGGGGCCAATGGTTGCTCTTGGCAGCCCTGGTCACAATATAGCAAACTGTGTATCAGGTTCTCTGAATTCCCAGCTTTCATTTTTTAAAAAAGCATGCAAAAGAAAGGTACTCCGCATAGGTAGTCTTCAGTGAGCCCTTGTTTTCTTTGCCCTCTTCCCCTGCCCCCCCCCCCGGGTACAAACTAACTCAACAAACGCACTCCGAAAAATCTCCTTGCATAATTGAAGGTGGTTTGGCAATTTTTGAACACTCATCATATTCTCTTCTTGCGTTGCCCAATTCCCTTCTGTGTCATCAGTCTTCCCTGGGTTTAACTCTCTGCTCATTTGTACTCAGACAATTGCGTGCTTCCCCCAACGGTGGTCATAAGATGACACACAGTCACCCAGTTGCTAATTAGGCCTGCACCTCTCCTTTCATCCAGCAGTGGCTTTCAACATCTGATCCGGGTAAAGGCAACTCCAGGTTGAATAATGACGTGTTTATTCTTGTCTCTTTCCATTCCACTCCATCCCAAAGGCTCGGGATTATCCGACCCCACCCACTACTGATGGGCATTTTGAGTCATGCTCCATTAGACATATGGCCGCCGATGCCAGCTCAGCATTCTGGCCACAGAGCCAACATCCTTCCATACAGAAAATGCTGATTGAATCATTTGGATGTAATTAGATTGGTCCCATGTCTGTCTCATTTAAATGTTAAGTGACGGGCCCTGCATGACTTGACACACGAATGCTTCCTTACACAGCTTGTGAGGCAATTTGTATCGTAAACATGGAACAAAAGCATGAGGCTCTCTATTAAGGCTACTAGGCAAGAAGCAATATTTTGCATAGGGGAGACATCTGCACCGAGCTAGACCTTTACTTATAGTTTTGTTTTTTAAAAAAGGAGTTTTTATTGCTGAAAAGCCTGGGTTTTTTTAAAACAAAAAGCAGTATAGTATTATGTCTGTTTGGTACTGAGACTTGAAAACTAGCTATATTATTCACATGTTCTTTCTTGTGCACCGTATTTTCTCGTGTGGGCATGTCACTCTTTGTTTGTAGATTATTTTTCAATTGAGTTCAATTGAGTGAAATTAGGGGAAGAGGTCAGGCTATATTAAACGTTAAGCCAAGCATGTGACAGAGAAGAGCAACTCAAGCCAAATGGAAGCCACAAGCTACTGAGGAGCCACAGTGGGAATGGGGGGGGGGAAGGCACACAGGAGAGCTGTCAAGCACCTAATAAACCACAGACCTGGCTGGGTTCAGCTTGGTGGACCACACGTGGCGGGTTCAGGTACTGTGCAAATTGGGAGCCCTGTTTCAATACAGTTATCTGAGAACATCTGACTACAGAAAGTGGTCTGGAATCCTGGTTAATGTGCCAGGCTTGTCCAAAGTACTGGAGGCAGGAGAAGCAACAGAGGGTTGTGTGGAAGGGGAGGGTCCCCCCCCTGAATCACTCTGGGGAGAGCCCCAGGAACAGTTCAGGGAAAAGAGGCTCTGAGACCTCTGGTGATTCCCTCTAGGGGCAGGCTCCTGTAGGCTGGGAGGATGGGTTTGGTGCCCAGGGATGGGTGCCTGTGGTATGGGTGGTGGTGGTGGAGGACTTCTTCCCCATAATGAACACCCCTTGTACCCACTTTCACCCTCATGGCACAGAGGGGTCAGTTCACAATCAGGAAGGGTGGGAGCGTACAAAATTTGGGTCCTCAGCTGAGGAACCCACTACCTAAGCCCCTCGGCTTGGTGTGAACAGAGAGATGGGTGGTTCAGGGCTCTGAGTCCACCAAGACCCTTATACCCCATCTGAGGAGATGAATCACAATCAAAATGTGGGTCCTCAGCCAAGGAACCCACCAGCAAAGCCCCTCTGCTTAATGTGAGCAAAGAGACAGGGTGGCTCAGAGCCCTGAGTCCACCTAACACCCAAATCCCAGCAAGGGAGAGGAGTTCCCAGTCACAAGGAATATGCTTGGCTAGTTTGCTTTTAAGAAGTTCCCTGCATCTCTCTGTAACTGTGAACAGCCAAGAGAAAACAGGTTGCAGAGCTGAAAGTATATATCTGGTTCCCAGAGACCAGAATGGGAACACTGTTATTGGCAGCCAGCAGTGCCTGTTAAGCTTTGTAGGGTTCCTATTGGTGTTTCCAAGGCTGGAATATTCCACCAGCCTCTGTTGCCTTGGAGTTTTGTAAACAATTTAATTGAGCAGAGACAGTCTGTCTGGAAAATATAATCACTGAGGAACCTCAACGAACCGCCACAAACAGCACCAAAGTTTGTGAAATGTTCATGCCAGTCACCCTTCCACAAACATGGCTTCACGAACCATGAATTGGCCAAAATTCATGATGATCTTTCATTTGTGAGCCGGCTCAAGCCCATCGCTAACTGGGAGTATGGATTCCCTGGTGTGGGGGAGGTTCAAAATGATATTTATTGTAACCCCGTTATGGTCCACCCGAATCTTTGTGTGCCTCAGCTTGCACCTGAATACAAAATAGCTGCTGCATCCTCCACAGAGGTGATACTTCTCCATTTTAACATATAGATCTTGGCACTCAAAGTAATTACAGATACAACTTACATAGAGCCACGCAAGATTGTCTTTCCTCCCCCAAGTGTGACACGACTTTTTTTCCACACAGAAGAGTTTCATAACTTTCATTCCATTACGTTCTCAGCCTGGAAAGGAATATGGCTTCTCTTTTGCTGTCTCACAGCCCTCAGGCTGTGTGATTTCTGCCAACTTTCTGTGAACAGCCTCTCCCAGCTTAGGGCACCCAAAGTTGCCTTTTCTCCTATATATTTTTTAACTCCTTTTCTTTGCTCTTTGTGTTTTTGTTCTCAGCTTTGTTTGGGTTTTTTTTTGTTTGGTTGGGTTTTTTTGTTTTGGTACTGGGAGGCAAAACACAAAAGATTTAGAACCAAGTTTGAGTCCAGTAGCGCCTTGAAGACCACTGGACTCAAACTGTGTTCTGCTGCTTCAGACCAACACAGGTTTAGGTTTTCTATCCCAGATGAAATTGTATCAGTGGGCACCCTAATACATAGGCTAGAGTTGCCTCCAATTTTTTAAAAATATATTGGAAGGGTGAAAGAGGGGGAAAATGCTAATTCCAAGCAATTCACAGTTTTCCTTAAGCTGTGAAGTAAAAGAGAATGAGTCAAACGTTCAGGAGAGCTGTCTGTCAGGGGGAAAAGAAGGCTGACAATGGTAGCCACCAATGCACAGAATGACTTTGCGTGAATTTATGTGTGGAAATATCCCACACTTCTTTGCATTCTGAACCTTCTTTTTTTGTTTTTGCTGGTAACTCACTGCAAGAAAAACATAACTCATGCCCTGGTACCTGACCCAGAGTCCTTGTTAATGCTTCTTGAGCTGTGGTTTCAGGTCTGTCAGCTCCAAGGTATCTTTATGCTTCACATCTCCACCAGTTACCGCCCACGATGTTCTCCAGTTACATCAAAGCCGAGAAACAACAAGCTGAGGCCCATTTGTCTTTTTCAACACTATGAAAGGTGGCAAGAATAGCATCATTAACCTTCTATGTAGATTCAGGTGGGTAGCTGTGTTGGTCTGAAGCAACAGAACAGAATTCAAGTCCAGTGGCACCTTTAAGACCAACAAAGTTTTATTCAAGGTATAAGTTTTCGTATGCACACATACTTCTTCAGATACACTGAAATGGAAGTTACCAGTCCATACATATAAGTAGAGGGTGAGCAGAAAATTAGTACACAACATAATGAAGATGTTTAACAGATGTGAGGACCAAACAGGAATAATAAGCTTAGTTTATAATATTGTCACCATTTGTCTGGATTCCAATCCTACAGATAGAGATTCTCACTTGAGGGATCTACAGTAAACATTTTTCTGGACGAAAATACCCACCTGATGAAGTCAAGAAGCAGATTAACAAAGCCAGAATGGTACCCAGAGAAAGTCTGTTAGAAGACCGGCCAATGTTCAACGTACCATCAGTTACTTACAAGCTCTGCTGAATAATGACAGTTCTCTTTCACAAGCACTGCGGAGGGTCAAACCTTTTCTTATACACAGAAAGCCCCTCTGTCTTAAACAACTCTTCACCCACAATAATACAACATCTAAATTGAACATGGACACTGGTACCAAAGCTTGCAATAAACCCAGATGCCAACTTTGCTGCCGCAAACACCCAGACAATGCGATCACTGGACCTAACAACATCAACTCCGCCATCTCAGGCTCATCCACTTGCTCATCACCTGACAGTGTATATGCTATTGAATGCTGACAATGTCCTTCTATTCTCTACATATGGCAAACAGGTCAAACCCTACGCCAAAGGATAAGTGAACACAAATCTGCCATTGGGAATCACAAGACTGAGAAACTCATAGAGTACACTTCAGCCTTCCAGAACATTCAATGGGTGACCTCCAAGTAGCTATTTTATTGCAAAGGAACTTCAGGAAATTGGTGAATTACAAGTTATTACAACACTCAGAACACCTCCCAGGACTTCACAGGGAGTCATGAGTAGTTAAAGTTCCATTCATGATAAGTATTTTAGCAGTGTCCTGTTGGGCACATGAGAATAGGAGAGAAAAGGAGCCACTTAAGCTCTCCCCTCGAACACACTTGTGTGAGAAAGGCTTGAGGAAATCTAGAGGCAAATTTAGATAAGTTCCTTGGCAAGTTTGGACACATGAACACACACACATATAGCTGCATTATACTGAATCAGACCTTTGGTCCATCAAAGTCAGTATCATCTACTCAGACTGGCAGCAGCTCTTTAAGATCTCAGGTAGAGGTCTTTCCCATCACCTCCTGTCTGGTCCTTTCAACTGAAGATGCTGGAGATTGAACCTGGGACATTCTGTGTGCCAAGCAGATGCTCTATCACTCTGAGCCATGGCCCTTCCCCAAATGCCAGCTTTTGCCTGATCAAGAGGTCACTGTGTGTTTGGATGCCCACTAGGATCCATACTGCAAGAGGGTTCTCCAAGAATTTAAGTGAGGGGCCCACATTCCACGCACAACAAAATATCAGCCAAACCATCATGTGTCAATTCCTTCCCTTAGCACAAAGAGTCTGTTTTCAGTGGAGCATGTCCCTGCTTGAAAGAAAGCTGGCCATTACAATACTTAGCATCAGGGGGAGCTCTGTGCATGACAGATAAGTATGGCCACAATAACCATAGTTCTCATTCAAGTTATTTTTTCCCATCCCCATTTACATTATGACTGCCTCTTCACATAATTACAGAGGTCACAAGATACGATGACAATAATTTACTCAGGTGGTTTTGGAAAGACAAATTCATGGAGGAAACGTTTATGAGTGGCTATTAGCCATGGCAAGCTAATAGAACCTCCACATACAGAGGTAGTTTACATGCTGGGAACAAACAACAGAGAAAAGCCATTACTTTCATGCCTTTGTTGTGAGCATTCAGCACCCGGCTCTCTACTAGAATTATTGATTACCAGCATAGCAGGTGCCATACCTTTATCTTAAATGGACAGAAAGTTTCTAAACTGTCCTCCATTGCCGCTTTCAGATAACCTCTTATACAGAGCCAGCATGGTGTAGTGGTTAAGAATGGCAGACTCTAACCTGAGAACCAGGACCGGTGTAAGTTGTAAAGCTGGAAATATTTATTATCCTACTGAGTTGGTGCCTGCCAGCATGTTACTCATTGTCTGGCACATTCGAGATGTTAATAAACTAAGGTGTTTGTTCCTTTCGACACCTGAATATTATTTGGGAATTTTCTACATCTGTGGTTGATACCAGGCATTACATGGTGTCAACAGTGGGATCACTTAGTTCATCTGAGCAGAATTATGTCCAAATAGAGAAGGAACTCCTTGCTGTATTGTATGCTATGAGAAAATTCTATCAGTATGTCTTTGGTAAGATTGTTCTAGTTCAGGCCGATCATGAACCATTAGAATTAAGTGAACTGGAAGTAAACTAGAAGTGGCCTTCACTCTCACACTGAACGGCTTTGAAAAAGCCATTTAAAGGAAACACATCCCCTTTAAATGTCTTTGTAAGCTGTGAGTGTCACAGACCAAAAGTAGCATAACCGAGTTCGTTAAACATGGAGGTTTGTAGTCTGCAGGTCCATAAACCCCACAGACCTCCAAACCTCAATGGACCGCTATTTTTCTGGACCATGCCCATCCCTAGATCTTGACAGATTGAGTCTAAGGCAGCTTCATTTGTTTTCTGCTTAAAAATGTATTTAAGGCTGCAACTGTATCTGATGCCTACCTTAGTCATGATTCAGAGCTGAATGGGTAAACTGGTCTGACTGTAATTTAAGAGTTCTGATGTTGCCACAGATGTTGAACCGCCGCGCCAACTTTGCTGCGGCTCACATTTGCCGCAGATCAGCCCTCCGTTTCCCTGCCGTGTGGCAGGGACCTTAGTCATGATTCAAAGCTGAATGGGTAAACTGGACTGACTGTAACGTATTCCTGCCAGCCTAACCTACTTCACATGGTTGTTGCAAGAGTAAAATGGAGAATGGGAGAACGTCTTAAGTCACCTTGGGGTACAAATGAAGTAAGTAAGCAAAGCACTAGGTCAAATCAAGCCTGAACTCTCCCTAGAAGCTAAAATGACTAAATTGAGGCTATCGTACTTTGGTCACACTCGCAATTGTCAACCTGGCTGCGGCAAGCAACGTTGCGATGAGGTCTTTGCTGCCTCCGGTCATCGCATCATCCCACAGATTTAGCAACACCACCTCCGGTGCAAGGCTTGAGCTGTTAACGATAGGACGTTCTGGAGGTCAATCATTCATAGGGTCACCATAAGTCAGAAGCACCTTGACAGCACTTAACACACACTTAACACACAGAGACAAGTGTAGCCCTCCTCTCCAGGTTGCCCCCCAGTTGCCGTTGCCTCCAAGAGGGAGGGGACTAGTGGCCTGCATACAGGGAACAGGAGGTTTCAGAATGGTGGGTGGTGGGTGGTTACATCATCTTCTGCCCCCTTTATACCTGCCTGCTGGGGTGTCAAGATCTCTCTCTCTCAGCAGCTCTTCCCCCTCCAGCAATCTCCTTCCTCCCTAACCTCAGCATTCAGCCTGCTCTTATACTCAGCCTATGCCCCTCCCCCTCCCTCCTGGCCTTTCTCCCCTCCCGGCCCCAGTCCCTATATCTTGCCCGATGTTGAGTCAGGCAAGGAACCAGGAGGCGGAAGCGCTCCCTCTGGCACGGCTCTCTGGTTTCGCACTGGGTGGCACCTCCTTGGCGGTCGCCAGGTGGCTCCCTGCCAGCCCGAGGAGGCGGCTGTGCACTCTGTGGCTCCAGCCCTTGCTTGTTGGGGAAGGGGCTTGATTGGGGCTTTCTTCGGGAGCCCAGCATGGCGGCATCACGATCCCGCCCAGCTCCTTGTCTGGGTGGAGCCCCTTCCTTGTCGCCTCGGTCCAGTGTAGGGGCTCCTCATTGCTGCTGCACCCGTCCCAGGTAGGTCAGGACTGCTTTGGGGGGCCTGCCAGGTTGTCCAGAGTCGGAGCACCCCCTCCCCACCCGGCCTCTTCTGTGCTCTACTGCCTGGCTGTGGACTTATCTTGGGGAGGGGTGTTTCTTCCCACCGGGGGTGGCCTTGACCAGGCCTGACCATGGCAGTAAGTAAATGTTGCACCCAGGTTGACACTGAGTGAGATGAAAGCTCTGTCTGAGAGTCAGCACTGTCATCAGTATCTGCAGCTAGGCTCCAGCATTTAAAAAACCGGACTAAAATCCAAATGCAAGATATTCAGGTTTTGCTCTGATCTTCAAAGGGTAGCCCCCAACTCTGGTTACTGATTGGCTTTGTGTTATGGGTGGCTGACTCACTCATCCACTGCTGCACTGGTCCCAGGGTAGCATTCAGGGCCTCATGATTCCAGCAGTGCTCCTGAAGGGAAGCGGGTCTGCTTCTCATCAAGGTCTGCATGGGAAAACTTCAGGACATGTCCCGAGTTCCAGGAAGGGAGAAAGGTGGGTCAGAAAAGGCAATAAAAGAAATTGTGGGATGGTCATTTTAAATCTGCCTGTTGCAAGCAGCCTTGAGAAGGCCTAAAAGGGGAGAGATAAGTTTTTAAAATAATCGTTGTGTGATGGCCAGGGTTGTGAGGGAGGCCCAGCTGACATTGCAACAATGTGCCTATCTCACTGCCCACGTGGCCTGGAAGTGGCATCATCATGCAGCAACTTCAGACAATGCTCTGGTATTTGGGCAAAAACTCTATGGTAAATTTGGCTTCTACCATAGAGTTCTTGCCCAAAAATCAGAGCATTGCCCTGGTGTCCCTGATGTGATGACATCACCTCCAGGATGATACCATTTAGTAAAGGCAATATTTATTTAACAAATAGTGTGTTGTCTGACTCCCTCACAAATAGCGAGCGTTCCCCCTTTGACCATCTGACCTCTGTATAAACTGGTTAGAACTTACGCACAGCCACAACCCCCTTTCCCGAGGTAGATAACTCGGATTGGGTCTCCAGGAATTTCCGGGAGGAGTTGGCATAACAGGGGGGGGTCTAGGAATCCTAGTCATGGTGGACTCAACCAGGTCAACATGTGCTTAGCATTCCAGCATGAAAGGAGAGTTTAACCAGCATAATCTTCCAGTGTTCTTCAATTCTGCAGTGGCCCCCTCCAAATAATGACTGGTTATGCCAATACTGTATCACCATGTATATTTTTTTAAAAAAAGATTTTATTAGGATACATCAATAAATCAAACTATACATCACCTTACAAACTGTCATATATCCCCTTCTCCTAATTACCCACCCCTTCTGACTTCCCACAGTGCTCCAACCTCCAGCCCAAATCTTGTGATTCCCTCTTTTCCATGTGTATTTTTGACTGATTTGATTATTACTATCGAATAACTAAGATGCACCAAGCATCTCTTACCAGGAATCCAGTGAGGATTTAGGGAAACTATTTTGCCATTAGAGGCAAGGAATTCTTTGTCAAGCATTCAGATACCAGCCTGCAGAAGCGATTTATTCTTATAGAAAAAAGAAAACATTCCTTCCTCCAGAAGAGACGAGAGGAGAAGACCCAGATTTGCAAGCTATTATAATGTTCAGTGCCCCGACCTGGATAGCCCAGGCTAGCCCAATCTCGTCAGTTTTTGGAAGCTAAACAGGGTCAACCCTGGCCAATATTTGGATGGGAGACCCCAAGGAATACCCTAAGCACAAGTGTTGTTGTTCAGTCGCACAGTCGAATCCGACTCTTCGCGACCCCATGGACCAGCTCCCTCCAGGCCCTCCTGTCGTCCGCTGTCCTCTGAAGTTGGCTCATACGGACTTTTGTTGGCAGGGAGATGTCTCTACTTTTTATCATGCTGTTTAGGTTCGCCATTGCTTTCCTCCCAAGGAGCAGGCGTCTTTTAATTTCATGGCTGCTGTCACAGTCTGCGGTGATCTGGGATCCCAGGAACGTGAAGTCTGTCACCACTGTTGGTCACCACAGCACAAGTAGGCAATGGTAAACCACCTCTAAATGTCTCTTGCCTTGAAAACCCCACGGGGTCTCTGTAAGTTGGCTGTGTTGTTGTTGTTCAGTTGCACAGTCGAGTCCAACTCTTTGAGAGTCTCAGTTGGCTGTGACTTGATGGCAAAAAAAAAAGATATTCAGCAATAGGAAAGACATTCCATGGAAGTAGCTGTGCTTATCTGCTACAGTAACCAAAATAACAGGGACCTATGGCACCGTGAAGGCCTATAAAGTTAATGCGGCATAATACATGATACGATATTGTGGCAAACAGGTGAGGCCCCAAACAGATGTGATGCTGACAGTTGCATGAAGGAGCTTCCAAATGTTTTGGGTTTTTTTAAATTTTAAAGCATAGACACTGGCCCCCAGTTCTGGTCAAAAGCAGAGTACAAGGGCTGGGGATTTAAGCATCCCCCCACCACACCATGTTTCTAACTCGAGGTAGCCCCACAGAGCTGTTGTTTGTACCACTGGAGTACCAAGTACAGGCCTAGCTTGCCAGGGTCATCTCAGGTTGGCAAAACAGCCTGGGGAGGAGGTTGAGTTTCCCCCATACTATGATTCTGAACTGAACCGGGACACTGTGGCCTGCTTTTTAAAAGGGGGGAAATGCTTCAGAACTCTTAGAATGTCTACCTGAAGTGTGGTTTGGCTCTGAATTGTTACCTGTTAGAAGACAACTGGGTCATTCTAGTTCAACTGGCTATAGCTTTCACTGAATATCAACAGGCAAGGAGGAGGAGAGGACTGGAATTGGTGCAAAAGCTAATGAAGAACAGTCTCAAACTTATCTGTTCCTGTGAGTTCTCCATTCTTGGAGCTCAAATTGGCATTCAGACTGTAGAAGCATCAGATAAAACTGAGGCTGCTGTCAAAAGAGTCCCTTCAGGCATTCTGTGGACTGGTTCAGCGTAGTTACATTGCATAGTATTTGCAGCTCCAAGGCGGTTCTTTAACTTGCATAGCTGAATACAAGTTTACAACCAATGAGAGGATTTAAAACCCTGACATTTAAGAAAAAATTGATCAATTAGTGAAAAAAATCAGTTCAATACACCTTATTACCAATGTTATGGTTTTGCATTTTGGGATCATTGGATGCAAAGTCTGAATCATCATAAACTGAAAGGTTCCTTTTCAACCGGAGGAGCTAGAAGAGTCATGCCGAGGACATAGAAATCTTACGTTCCCTCAACATAGCAAGAATTGTTGGTCAAGCTAATTAATCTCCAGTAGAAAAAGTTATCAGAATGCTATGTGCATAACATGAAAGCTTGAACACATGTAACTTTAAAATTTTAAATTTGGAAAGAAAATTATGCTGGGGGGGGGGATGGAATTTCCCCAACTAGGAGTTGAACCCAGGCCAACTGGGTGAAAACCAGGAATCCTAATCACTAGATTTTTTTGAATGAATAAAGTGATCTACATGTTGATGTATAAAATTACCTAGATCTAGCCTTAGGAGCTTCTGCCATGGCCTTTTTTGTGTTTGTTTGCAGATACCTTTATTTTGTACCATATTTAAGTGCAATGTATATTAATTTTGTTTCAGTTGTTATATTCAGTTTATTGTTCTCTGCTTTGTATCTAAGACTGTATTTATTTATTTGCATATATTATTTATATAGTCCACCTTTGTTACTGAGACTCATGGTGAATTACATAATGTAAGTCAGTACAGTCAATAGGATGAGGAAACATACAATAACCAGTGTAATAAGATTAGGATAGCAGAAATCTGAAACAAGGCATAAGTATTAAACATGACATGTTGAACAATGAGAGAAATGTTGTTACATAAGTAGAAAGAAGTCAACTGAAATATTTTATTGAATCATTCTGTACAAGAAGGGGTCCCACAAGGACCTGAGGACTTGAGGGGGCATTTCCGTTCTCTCAGTATTTCCTCGCCTCTCATTTCCCTTCTCTCACTATTTCCTTTTTCTAGTCCCCCAAAGACTCCCATTTCCTTTTTTTTTCTTTTATAAATTTTATTAATTTTCCAACACAAATACAAAAAAGAAGAAAGAATAAAACAAAACAGTTTGAAAATAAACGACATAACCATCAAATAAGTTAGCAAGAAATATAAAATCTCATATTTATACAGAAATCAAAAAATTATAGAGTATCACAAATATAATACTAAACGTTATCAACAAAGGTTTGTATATAACAAATCTTACCACAGATTCAAATCATTTACTATATCTGGTATTACATCATGGTGAACTAAATATTCCAAAAGAGGCAGCCATATTGTAGCAAAATTTGTAGAAAATTTAGAAGAATTTACGTCATTAATTCTGTCAGTAATTTTTGACATAATATACATTTTCCACAATTTAGCATGCCAATGCTGCCTATTTGGACTTGTATTATTCTTCCAGTACAGTGCAACAGTATTCTTAGTAGCAGAAAGTAAAATGGTTATACGTTTATTAGTATCACCAGATGGCACTTTAACCTGCCACCTATTTAACAATATATGTTCAGCTGTAAATTGCAGTTCAAACCCCGTAATGATCTTAATTTGATTGATAACATCTTTCCAAAATAATTCCAGTTTGGGGCGTTCAAGCCAGCAATGTATGTAGCTACCAAGATTTCCACATTTTCTCCAACAAAGAGGTGAGGTTGAAGATGTGATTTGCGCTAACTTTTGAGGGGTTAAGTACCAAAAAGTTAACATTTTAAATGTTTGCATCCTAATTTCAATAATATTAGTTTTGAAAGAATACGAATTCCATAAATGTTGCCATTCTTCTTTAGTCAAAGAAATGTTACATATAGAATGCCATTTGTCTTGATAGGTGAGTAATTTGTGGCCCTCTAGTCCCTCCCATTTCCCTGCTTCCCTTTCACTTTTCAACCCATGAGCCAACATACCTTCAGTTTTCTGTCCCCTTCCCTGCCCCTGGCAACCAGGGCCGGCCAGAAGAACAGAGGGAGCCGCGCAGGCAGCCCGCCCATGGCCCAGAGCAGCTTGGAGAGGGAGAAGCGTGGAGCCTACCCAATCGGCAGGCCGAGAACCAGCAGAGAGAGGAGATGTCACGCCCACGGCTCAGCGTCCCGGCCTAAGAGGAGTGGGCGGGGCCCTGGGGGAGGGGTGGAGGTTGGAGCACAGGGGAGGGCAGGTAACATGAGACAGGAATAAAAGAGGATCAATAGCAGAGGCTGGGGAGGATGTGGCACAGGCAAGGGGCGAGCGGACAAGCAGAGAGAGAGAGATTTTGTCCGACCTGCCAAGGGAGAGAAGAGGGTGGTGACGTAACCTCCTCCTCTCCCACAAGTCTGAGGCCTCTGCGGTCCCTCCGGGAGGTGGGGCACGGTGGCGGACAGCTGACAACTGGACAACCCAAGTGACAGCTAGGAAGGGTCGTCAAGCTCGTGTGACAGGTGACAAGGTACCAAACATTCAAAATTATATCCAGTTGGTATTTGACACCGAAAGCCCTCACGCATGCTACTCCAGGACTGGGCCCAGCATGCTGAAAAAAATGTGGTTTCATGACTGCAGTCATGAAATTAAAAGATGCCTGTTCCTTGGGACGAAAGCGATGGCAAACCTTGACAGCATAATAAAAAGTAGAGACATCACCAGCGCACACGCAGATAGAGAGAGATTGTGTCCGACCTGCCAAGGGAGAGAAGAGGGTGGTGACGTAACCTCCTCCTCTCCCACAAGTCTGAGGCCTCTGCGGTTCCTCCGGGAGGTGGGGCACGGTGGCGGACAGCTGACAACTGGACAACCCAAGTGACAGCGAGGAAGGGTCGTCAAGCTCGTGTGACAGGTGACAAGGTACCAAACATTCAAAATTATATCCAGTTGGTATTTGACACCGAAAGCCCTCACGCATGCTACTCCAGGACTGGGCCCAGCATGCTGAAAAAAATGTGGTTTCATGACTGCAGTCATGAAATTAAAAGATGCCTGTTCCTTGGGACGAAAGCGATGGCAAACCTTGACAGCATAATAAAAAGTAGAGACATCACCCTGCCAACAAAAGTCCATATGGTTCAAGCAATGTTATTCCCAGTAGTACTGTATAGCTCCAAGAGTTGGAATATAAGGAAGGCCAAGCGCCGAAGAATAGATTATTTTGAATTATGGTGCTGGAGAAGACTCTTGAGAGTCCCTTGGACTGGAAGAAGATCAAATCAGTCAATCCTAAAAGAAATCAACCCTAACTGTTCACTGGAAGGCCAGATACTGAAGATGAAGCTCAAGTACTTTGGTTACCAAATGAGAAGGGAGCACTCACTGGAGAAGACCCTGATGCTGGGAAAGACTGAAGGTTGAAGAAGAAGGGGATGGCAAAGGATGAGATGGTTAGACAGTGTTATCAATGCAAGAAACATGAAATTAAGCAAACTCCGGAGCACGACGGAAGACAGGAGGGCCTGGCGTGATGTGGTCCATGAGGTCGCGAAGAGTTGGACTCGAGTGTGCGACTGAACAACACCTCCACTGTTGGCTTACCTTTCCATTGCTCTGGCATTTTTGGTGTACGGTGCTGAAGGAAATCTATACGATTACTAAGATCTGACTAAATTATACACCCAAACATCTACTTCTGGGATTACTTCTGAATGATGATTACCAACATGGAAACAATCGGTTATTGGTATTTTACTAGTGGCTGCAAAGCTTGCAATCGCTTCTCAATGGAAATCTCCTTCAGCTCCATCTGTTTTGGCTTGGCACTCCAGATTTTGGAAACAGTACGTTTTAGCAAAACTAACTTTTAATTTTAATTCCTTGCCTTCATCAGCAACCGTTTCCAAGTTCAAAAGAACCTGGTCTCCTATCTTAAATTATTTGACAAAGAACAGAGAAATTCCAAAAGAACTTTATACTTGTTATATTTTGTTTTGTTTGTTTTACTAGTGTTGCTGTACCATTGTTTTAATTTTTGAATGAAATTAAAATTTTTAAAAAAGAAAAGAAAGGAAGGGGACCTTCTATGATTCCTGACTGGCCACATACTTATTGTGTTATAAATTACAGGAAGGGGAGGAACTGACCTTTGACCTGGAGGTGTCATGGCATCCCCACAAATAACTCACCCTTCCCTAAACTCTGCCCTCCCCAGGAGTACCCAAATCTCCAAGAATTTTCCAAGCAAGACTTGCCACTCCTAACAACAGATCATCATAGCTCTGTCAATATGACTGGTTGTTTCAATGCAAGTCTCTGGCCAAGGGTT
The DNA here is from genome assembly GCF_001447785.1 of Gekko japonicus. Taxonomy (NCBI): domain Eukaryota; kingdom Metazoa; phylum Chordata; class Lepidosauria; order Squamata; family Gekkonidae; genus Gekko; species Gekko japonicus. The sequence goes on along the minus strand of NW_015161996.1, from coordinate 401,213 downwards.
TTTCCTTCAGGACACGCCCCATTCCAAAGATCACCAGCATTGATTGTTTTGGCCTAGTTTGGGACACTGAGGAGATTCTGGCTGTCTGGTTGGGGAGAGGCTGTCAACTAGGTACCCATTAGTCTGTGGGGTGCAGAGCTTCAGGCTGGGATGTCACCAGTATGCCCATGACACCCAGCTATATCTACTGATGGATGGCCGGCTGGATGCCACCCCAGCAACTGGCTGACAGGAAAAGGCAGTGCAAAGTTGTGCATGCCACTGGCTCCCCATGTGCTCAGCGATCTCGGCTGGGCTGCCCACTCTCTCCGCCCGGTTGGAACCAGGGGGCGGGAGAAGGCAGTGCAGAGCTGTGCATGCAAGATGCCATCGGCTCTCCGCATACACAGAGATCCAGGCTGGGCTGTCTTCGCCCGCTGCAGAATAAATACACCAGAGGAAAAGAATGGTGTGTACTGCAGGCACACCAAGCTTAAAGTCTTGACCAGTGTTCCCTCTAAGCTGAGTTAGTGTGAGCTAGCTCACAGTTTTTTAGCCTCCAGCTCACAGATTTTTGTCTTGGCTCAGGAAGGATGGCTCCAGAGCAAACTAATTTATTCAGTAGCCAAATCACTTGCTCACAACTTTAATGCCAGGAGCTCACAAAGTAGAATTTTTGCTCACAAGACTCCACAGCTTAGAGGGAACATTGGTCTTGACTACTCAGATTCTCTGCAGTAAGTTGTGCGTGCATAAGAAGCCAACTTTAGAAATATGACTCTGTTAATTGGAAGGCAAAAACTGGACTCTCTAGTACTGCTGGCCTGAAAGGTAGAATTCAATTATGCTGTCAGATTGAAAGAAACATCAAAAGCACAATAAAAGCCTTATTAAAAAGGACCTCAACTGCTTCAGCTGACAAAAGATGCAAAGTATATTACGTATCACTTCACTGGGCAAAAGCAAAGATTATCCCATGAATTTAAATAAGTATATTCCAATGGACCACTTAGAAAGCAAAGCCACATCTAAGTGTCAGCGTTAATTGCTGATACATTTCGAACGAACCGTCTGACATGACTGTTTAAAAGGAAACCATCCCACAACAGAGATTGTGTTAAGGGAATGTTAGAGCTGATGGCATCACATCAGTGGTAAGCTGTCTCGCAACTCATCTTTTCCTGGAGGTCGAAAATGTATTTACTTAGGCATCCAAACACAGAAACAATGTCTGCTTATACTTTCTGAAGGAAGACATTAGGCAATTCTCTTCTGTTGAGAATGGAAGCGGACGGCTTCTATAAAAGAAAGCAATTCAGTTTGCTAAGTCTGCTCAGTGATAAGAAGAGCTTCTAGCTACTGAAGTGGAGGCAGATGAAAGCGGCCTTTTAAAATCCGCGATACTGCAAGCCAACAAATGGTACTTTACTCAGCAAGTGATTAAAATGTGGAATTCACTGCCAGAGGATGTCATGATGGCCACGGGCAAAGACAGATTCATGGAGGATCGATGGCTACTAGCCATGGTGACTGAGGGAAACCTCCACATTCAGAGGCACTAAAGCACTGAACCCCAGAGCCTGGAAGCAGCCTCGGGGAATCCTTGGCCTCTGTGCCCTATTGTCAGCCCTGCAAAGTGACTGGTTTTACCACTGCATGAGACACAATGTAATGTACCTTGAGTCTTAGTGAGAAAGATGGACTCCTAATGAATAGAAATAAATCAAACGGGATTCAAAGTTTGAACTCGATACGTGGAAACATCAGATTTATATCCAACTTAAATTCCTATATTTTATTTATTTATTTAGAACATTTATTAGCCATCTTTCTTCCTTACAGAGTTCAAGGTGGCTTACAAACACAGATAAAACACATAGGATAAAATATGTTAAAAACACAAAACCAAAATTTAAAATCACTGCTCAGAACTGTTACTAAACTTAACCCAATGCAGTCATAAATAAAACCATCGTCATTGAAAGGGGGGGCAGGCACAGATCCCTAAGAAAGTTGTTTAAGCGTGGGGCTCCCACTGAAAAGGCCCTCTCCTGTGTATGCACCAAACAAGCTTCTTTGAATAATGGGACAGTTAGGAGGGCCCCTCTCGGTGTTCTTAATTCCTGGGCAGGAACATATGGGAGAAGATGGTCCTTCAGATAAGCTGGTCCCAAGCCATGTAGGCTTTAAAGGTCAAAAACAAAACCTTGAAATGGACTCGGGAACAGTTTGGTATTCAGTATAATTGCTGTAATAGCAGGGTCACATTCTCCCTATAGCTGGCCCTGACCAGCAGTCAAGCTTGGGGGTGTCAAATATGTGGCCCGGGGGCTAGATCAGGCCCCTGGAGGGCTTCTATCAGGCCCTCACTGGAACTGGCCATCTCCTGCTTCCAGCTCTTTTGCTGCTGCTGTATCATAGCTTGCTTTGTCAGACTCTCTCCATCGCACAGCCGCTTCATGTTTTCCCCTGGGTCTTAGACTCAGAACTCTGAGCATGAGAGTTCTGTGGTGAATGTCAATAAATCAAAAGTAGGTTTGCAGCTTACAGATACACACCTGAACAGCATACTCAAGATTGCAACAGCACAGACATTTTGATGCAATAATTCAGAGCAAGAGGTGTCAGTTATCAGATACTGTTAAATAAACAAAATATTGCAAGAATGCTAATGCTTTAAGTAAAAAAAAATCTTTGTGTTTGTGTCCTTTATAAAGTTTATATCTCCGCTACCTGTCATTACATTTTATGACACACATCACCCGGCCCAACAAGGTCTCATTTATGTCAGATCCGGCCCTCATAACAAATGAGTTCAACACCCCTGGTCTAGCTGCATCATTCTGCACTAGCTGCAGTGTCTAAACACTCTTAAAGATTAGCCCCAAGTGGACTTCATTGCAATAGTTCAGTCTAGATACAACTAGACTAGCTGAGTGACCCAGGAACAGACACAGTTGTCACAGTTTGGCTGCTGTATAAATTAGTTTGCTCTGGAGCTGTCCTTCCTGAGCCAAGACGAAAATGTGTGAGCCGGAGGCTAAAAAACTGTGAGCTAACTCACACTAACTCAGCTTAGAGGGAACACTGGATGTAACTAAGGCCTGGATCCCTGTGGCTAGCTAAGACTGACCCAGGAACAGACACAGTTGTCATATGAGCTGAAGGTGGGCAAAAGCATTCCAAACCACCACAGCTGCCTGCTTTTTGAAGGTTAACTGCTGTGTCAAGTAGCATTCCCAAGCTCTGAACCTGGCTTTTCAAGAGGAGTATAACCCCATCCAAAACAGGAGAGAGCTTAAGTTCCAGGTTTGCCTTTCTAGTAATCCAGAGAACATCTGTCTTGTTAGAATTAAGTTTCAGCTTGTTCACCCTCATCCAGCCCATTACTGATTCCAAGCACTGGTTCAGAACATCAACAACATCCTTGGAATTATGTGGAAAAGAAAGGTATTGTCTGCATATTGGTGACACTGCAGGCCAAAATTCCTGATGACCTCTCCTAGCTGCTTCACATAGGTATTAAATAGCATGAGGGATAAGACTGAACACTGAGGAACTCCACAAGTCAAAAGCCATGGGGCAGAGCAGGAATTCCCAGCACCTCCCTGAGACTCCACCACCAGACATGACTTAAACCACCATAACATGGTGCCCCCCAGTCCCAGTGCCAAGAGGCAGCTCAGTCAGATGACATGGTCAATACTATCGAAGGCAGCTGAGAAATCCAGTAGAACTAGCATGGTCACATTCACCCTGTCTAGTTCTCGGGAGAGGTCATCAACCAAGGCAACCAAAGCAGTCTCTGTTCCAAACCCTGGCCTGAAGCAAGATTGAAATGGGTCCAGAAAATGCGTCTCTTCCAAGAGCCCTTTGGAAGCAACCATCTGCTCAAGCACCTTGACAAAGAATGGAAGACTGGAGACTGGCTGGAAGTTCTCCAACATGGTAGAACTTAGGGAGGGTTTGCTTTTTTCAAAACAAGTCTAATCACTGCCTGCTTGAGCACAGATGGTACAACCCCCAGCCTCAAGGAAGCATTTAGTATTCCCCTTACCCACTCAGCCAGCCCCCTCCCACAGCTTTTATGAGCCAAGAAGGGCAAGGGTCAAAAACACAGGTGGTAGACCTCACCTCTCCAAGGATCTTGTTCGCATCCTCAAGCTCCACAGGCTGAAAAGTACCTACATAAATCAGATAAGCAGGGGCCAAAGGGGCATCATCTGAACATGCATCCATACCAGCATCTAACCCAGAGCAGGTCTGGGCGATTTTGTCTGCAAAATAAGTAACAAATTGGTCATAGTGGGCCATCATGTGGGTTATGATGTAAAAGCCCCTGGACCACATAAATGGCTCAGCAGGACGATTACATGCAGACGCCATGGTGGCAGAGAAATATTGCTTTTTTGCAGCCATCACCGCCATGGCATAGGCTCAAATATGGGCTCTGTGCTGTGTGCAATCGGTCTCACTCCAACTTTTCCACCAGCAACCATCTAGCTGGTCATCCTTCCTGTTTCATCACCAACAGTTACCCAGTAAACCAGGGAGATTGCTTGGCTCTGTCGGGGAGGGTGCCAGGGGCAACTATGTCAACAGCCCAGGCCTCGAAAGAATCATCAGCAGCTGAGGTGGTAGTTTAAAGAATCCTGGAGGCAGACAACTAGGATCAAGGGAGGCACACTGTGAAGGCGTATCTCCCAACCCATCCACCTAGTCCAAGTTTTTAAGAGGTCCGACCATTCTGATACTAAAAGAGTACCAGGATGATTTATTAGAACGGAGGGAAAGTTCTTTCTCAAATCCCAGGTCCCCACCCCCAGACTCTGTCAGCTGCAAGGGGGGCAGAACACCTACCATCCTAAAGTATCCTGGAATGGGGGAGGGGATGGAGATCAGAGCTGAAGAATGTATGACAGGATGAGCTGGTCCCCCAGCCCTGATTTCCCTCTCAGTTGCTCCATACAACACAGGGTAAGTTTTAAAAATAACCCACTCTACTGTGTACTACTCAGGTTAGGACCAGGCACTCATCTATCGCCAAACCTAGCAGGACAACTCATTCAGTCAGTGAAATGAATTGCCATTGGAGCGCTGTGTAAATGTGGTCTCCCTATACAAGAGCAAAGGTGTCTGAATTTGCCATCTTTGAGCAATTACTCAGGGCTCAGCCTTAGTGAACTAAGCAGAACTTACTTCCAAGTAGATAGGATGGATAGATAGATAGATAGATAAGATAGATAAGATAAGATAGATTAGATAAGATAGATAGATAG